>NC_067481.1:35748531-35948531 GCF_947179515.1 Apodemus sylvaticus | reverse complement strand
TGTAGAAGCTCAGGTGTATGCAATGGTGAGCTGTCCTTCACAAAAGACGAGGTAGCTTCAGAGCTGTTGGGATGCAGCAGGCTTGTGTGCAGAGCTAGATCTGTCATCTGGCACAACACTGAGAACTGTGTGTTTAAAAGTAGAATACTTACCATTACCCCAGCCTGCCTCATGCTGACCGCGTCCTTCCTTTAGTCTTTGGCTGGACAGGGACTGCTGTCACACTTTCTGGCTTTTGCTAAGCCATTACCTCATATTGTTTCCCCAGAGTAACTAAAGATCCTGTTTAATATTTGCTGGGTTTGCTAGTTACTGATGGCAGAGCAAGGTTGTGGTGGCAGTCTTGTGAAGAAGGAAATTAGTGAGGCTTATCTATTTCTATATATTGCCAACCTGTCCAAGCAAACCCATTATAAAAAAAAAAAAAAAAACAAAACTGATAAGGAGCTCTGCTTTTCTCCCGATACACTTGCCTGTGCGGCACCATGCCCTACTTTGGAGAGTCTGGGATAGAGTTTCAGCTTGCTAGGTAAGGTGTCTGGAATGTCTATAAAGAGGGGAGTCGCTGTGCCTCCATGGATTCCCCCAGCTCTAGAGGACAGAGGACAGGAGGATGAAAGGACCTATTTTTCCCCTAATAGTCCTAAAGTTCAAAGACACAGCTGGTGTCTCAGTGGTGCCAGCGCATGTGGAGCAGCCCAGTTAGTGCAGGAGTAGCTGTCGCCTGTGCCCTTTCCGTTGTTAGTCTCTGAAGTCCCTTGCCAGTCCCTGGTGGATCACTGGCCCAAGTCCTGCCTCTTTGCTGGGCCTCTTTGAATTCCTGTGAACTAAGCTGTCTTACCAGTAGGGTCTCTAGGCAGTTGGCAGTAAGTGCATCCCACACCAGAGAGGAGGCTTGTTGAAGATCTTGTTTCTGCATTCTTCACAGGTACAATGCTAGTGCATTCTGGCTCACTTGACTTCCATTTCTCAAAGAACTTTGCAAACGCTGTTTCGCCATTTGTACAAAACTCCATGCACAGCTTTCCATTGCTCCTTCTGAAATTATCTTAGACTTGAGGTGCACCCTCATCCTTCTTTGGGGCTATTTTCAAGAATGATCCGGGGCCAGATTCTAAAGTATTCTCTGGGTTTCTTCTAAAACACACCATTTCCTTACAGGTGAGTGTTTGCCTTAATCTTTCAAGCTTACCATCAACTCAAAATATTTTCACACGTTCAGTGCAACCAAAACTTATTCTTGTATTCTGAAAATCGAACTGACCTTAGCCCAAGAAAGAAGACCTACCCCAGCAGATAGGTGCCCAGAGAGTGTCCGGAGTGTCTCTCTGAATTGCCCCAACAATACGTAATTGTTTGCATTCAGAGCATGGTTCACAGGTTGTGGTCTGACTGAATACATATTGAGGGCTGGAGTGGCTAAGGGTTAGAGCTTGTGCTTAGTATGCCCAAAGCCTTGGGTTCAATTCCCAGCACCAAGAGGAAAAAAAAAAAAAAAAAACCAAGCAAAACAAAAGAGTGTACGCGCTGTGTAACGTGGTTCAGAGTGTTTGCAGCACGGTGGTAAAGCTCGGAAATCCAATCTCTTAATGAAAACAGCCATGGTAGGCAGGGAGCCATGCTCCTGGACTGGAATCTCAGCACTGGTGAGGTAGAGGCAGGAGACTCAGGAAACCAGGGTCATCCTCAACTGCATAAGGAGTTCAAAGACAACCTGGTCTTTGTGAGACCCCCCCCCCCCATATGAAAACATGAGTCCAAATCTGTCTCTTCTACCAGGAAGATAAAGTGAGGAACGGTCAGAGCCTGTCTCCTGCTGCACAGGATAGGCCATCAGCGCTTCAACAAGGTAGCACAAAGATAACAAAGTCCTGTCCCACTGATGCTACAAAGGATGTTCAGGTAGACACAACGCAACTGTGAAGGTTGTGTTCACGGTCAGATAAAAGAGCGGGGAATTGTGCTTCACTTCCCTTCTTTCTTTCTCTGGTACTAAAAATGGAACCCAGGGCCTGATCTATGGTGAGCATGCACTCTACCATTGAGCTACGCCCTCAGCCCCCAGAGTGTCTTCTAAGCTAACGGTTTGCTAATGGATTATATTTTGTCTTGGGTCCACATGTGGACATTTTTTGAAAATCATGTAATTTCTCCTTAGAGAGAGCTGAGGTAAGAAGTTTTGGAGTAGCCGGGCGGTGGTGGCGCACGCCTGTAATCCCAGCACTCTGGGAGGCAGAGGCAGGCAGATTTCTGAGTTCGAGGCCAGCCTGGTCTACAGAGTGAGTTCCAGGAAAGCCAGGGCTACACAGAGAAACCCTGTCTCGAAAAAACCAAATCCAAAAAAAAAAAAAAAAAAAAGTTGTTTTGGTGTGAGTGACAACTAATGTCCCCATAGCGACCTTAGAGATCTCTGTCCTCCATGCAGTGGCCATCATTTATTCCCCTCTCAAATGTCTTCAGAGACCAACAGGTACTTAATAGGTCAGAAGATCCTCTGGTCTCGGCCTCCTCGTAGCAGGCTTGGTGTTCTCTGGCTTGAGTGTTCTTCACTGTCTGTGTCCCCAGAAAGCTTTTCCACTGATGTTGGTGATAGGTCATCACCAATCCTGTCATAGACTAGCTGGTTTCCGTGATCTCTCTTGATCACGTGATTGGTACTCAGTGTGTACTTCCAAAAGCGTTCTAATGTTCCCAGACACATGCCATCCAGGCTCTTGGGATTCGTCCCAAGAAAGAGGCATCTTAGTTCTTCCTTATTTGCTTTTGTTTTGTTTTGTTGTTTTGGAGACAAGGTCTTCCTGTACCCTGGTCTCCACCTACCTACACCTTCCAAGTACTGAGATTATGAATGTGACCAGCACATCAGGCCTGTTTGGCTTTTGAGCTGGGATCTTGCTGTGTATTCTAGGTATGATATTGTCTATGTAGCTCAGGCTGGCTATGACCTTGTAGCACTCATACCGATTCAGTTACCAAAGTACTAGGAGTATAGGTAGGCACCACCAATGCTAGGATCTGCTCTTTTATTTATTTATTTATTTATTTTTGATTTTTTTTTTAAGTTCCCTGTTCTGTTCTGTTCTGGCATCAAGGTGATATTTTTTTTTCAGCTTGTACATTGCCCTTTTCTGTTCTCTGTCCAGTGTTCTATATGTAGTCAAGTCTTTTCAAGTTTCTTGCTTAGGAACTGTTATCCATATCACAGTAGTACAGAGTTTTGTTTCATGTCAGGGATCTTATTTCTCTACCCTACCATCCTCTGGCTCCCATCTGCCAAGACTCCTCTTACCTATAACTACACCTAATCTGGAGTCTCTTAGATCCAGAACAGACCTTCACCCTTTCCTCTGTCCAAAGCAGTCCTTAATATTCAATGTCCGCAGCATCTGGTTGATTTTTTTTTTTTTTTTTTTAACTATTTTGCTCTGGTCCAGAAGAAAGGGAAGAAAGGAAAGGGAGGGGAATTGAGGGGAAGAAGGAGAGAGGAAGAAAGGTGGGAGGGAGAAAAGAAGGAGGGAGGGGGAGAGGGAGAGGGAGAGGGAGAGACACAGAGAGAGAGACAGAGAGAGAGAGAGAGAGACAGAGAGAGAGAGAGAGAGAGAGAGAGAGAGAGAGAGAGATTCTGAACACTCCTATTGTGTCGGCATCTCTGTGAGGTGCTTTGGAAAGACTCCAGCCAGGCATGGAAGGGCTCTTTGATAATATCTGACGGGTGGGTAAGAATTTCGGGCACCTGGCCAAGACACACACTGCCTGTAATCGTTAACTCAGTCTGTAAACAGTTCAAACGGCACCGAGAGGCCGTCCTTTATTACATTAGAAGAAGCCTTTCATCTCTCTTTCTCAGGAGCCAGGCTCAGGATTGGCCTCCGCTATGGCTTTGCAGCCGTGGTATTCTGTGCATAGCACCAAGACCCAGGACATGCAGGAACATATAATGGAGCCTTCTCCAAATGACTGGCTTTCAAGCTTTAGGCATTGGAGCAATAACTACGGAACTTCCTGTTGCTTCGCACCTGGCTGGTGCTGGGATGTGGGGAGTGGGGCCGGGAGCAATCTGCCTGCTCGCCCGCCCGCGCCCACGGGGAAGGAGGTAGGAGCTCCATTTCCCACCCACGCGCTGGTCTGCAAACTCTGGAACCTGCCCCACCCCCTCACATTTCATTCTGCCCCTTGACTCCACACTGATTCTGAGTTTGGTCCTCAAGAGTATTTGGTGTTGCCGGGCGGTGGTGGCGCACACCTGTAATCCTAGCACTCTGGGAGGCAGAGGCAGGCGGATTTCTGAGTTCGAGGCCAGCCTGGTCTACAGAGTGAGTTCCAGGACAGCCAGGGCTATACAGAGAAACCATGTCTCGGAAAAAAAAAAAAAAACAAATCCAAAAAACTGAAAAAAAGAAAAAAAGAGTATTTGGTGTCTCTAGTTAGCTATACAATTGCTCAATATCCCCAGACTCTAGTTTAGGGTATAAGGCTAAGCTATGGAGACCCCACCCCGCCAGGAGCCAAAGATAACAAACATTCCTGCCCTGGAGGTGCTAGCTAACTGAGACCTTAAGACAATACGAGATCTAGAGGAGAGATAAGCTGTCCCAGTTTATAGTAAGTGCCAAGGAAGCTGTACAGGGTTTTATGGGCGGGCGCTCCCAGTGAGAGAGTAGCTGTGCACACACTCAGGGCCGGTGGGGGAACCCCACTGCATTCTGTGAAAAGTAAAATATTTTTCAGCGCGTTAAAAAAAAAAAGGTAGCCTCTTTCAAGTCTCTCTTTCACTTCCTTTCTCTACTGAAAGTCGCTGAGCAATTGTTTTAGGCACTTAACTGAAATCATTAAACTCTCGAGCTGTGTGTTTGTTTTTTTGAAACCACCTCTCACGTAATCCAGGCTGAGAATGACCTTGGGCTCCTGCCCCTCTGCCCTCCACCTCCCCGGCACTGGGATCATAAGCGTGACCCACCACACCCACGGTTTGCTGTGTAGGTGAGCGGAGGCAGCAGACTCTTGTCCTGAGCGAGCTGCACATGCAGCCCCTTAACCTCGTCCCTGCCGTTAGAAAATGAGCTAGAGTTTCACAGAGGTAGAGTTCCGAGACCTGCTTCCCCACCTTGTATTCTGGACCCTAACAATGATACAGGAAATCCAATCGCAACTTACCAAAGCGTCAGTTACCAGACACTCTGACCCTGCCCAATCTCTTCATTTGTAGACAAAGTCTCGCTCTGTGGCCTAAGCCAGTCTGGAATATACTATGTTGCTCAGGCTATCCTTAAACTCAAGGCAATCCTCCGGCCTGTGTCCCGGATACTATTGGAGCCACCATGCCCAATGTAGAAAAACCCTTTTCTGATTACTATTTTTGGAAATGTTTAAGTGTAGAGACTAAGGTTAGCAGAAACAGTTCGTCTGATAAAACCAAGTACCAGAATTTAGATGATGTCATAATTTTGTTGGTTCGTCTGTTGTTTGAGTGTCTCCAGCCCAGACCTCAAACTTTCTGTGTAGTCACAGAGCATGTTGAACTTGTGATCTTCCTGCTCCACATGCCCAACTCTGCAGGACAGGAATTTAGCATTGGCCTCAGTCTTTCCAACTGAAGGAAACAGGGGACATTCTTCCCGAGGAAGGCACAAGCTGCCGTAGACCTCAACTGCTCATCCGACTCCTGTTTCAGTTGTTTACTTTGCATTTCGCTCAGATTTCTGGGTCATCTTATTTATTTTGCATTTGAGGTTTGTGTTTCTCTCCATCTGGATTTTTTCTGTGCTGATTCTGAAGATGGCTTTAGGGAACTGGGATAAAGAAGAAGACAGAGCAGCTGATGGGGCTCTCATTAGTGCCTGGCCCAAAGCCTTTGCTGGAATAAGAAAGCTCGTGTGTGTGTGTGTGTGTGTGTGTGTGTGTGTGTGTGTCCTTCCTTTCATCTGAAACAACTTTTTCCATTTCAAGGAAAAAATAACAATTCAATTATTTATTTATTTATTTATTTGGATTTTCTTCTGTATAGCCCTGGCTGTCCTGGAACTCACTCTGTAGACCAGGCTGGCCTCAAACTCAGAAATCCGCCTGCCTCTGCCTCCCAAGTGCTGGGATTACAGGCGTGCGCCACCAAAAGAAATCCGTCTGTCCCTCTATAAGAGCACAGGCACTAAGTCAATCAGATTTGCTCGTCACTGTTACTTGTTGATGGTAGGCGGGAGTGTGGTTATTTGAAAGCACGTGTTAGGGCCTAGTTATGTAGCAGAATTATAGAAACCCAGATTTCCTACAGTACCCATGTAAGGAAGCATTGAGGCCTGCTCTCTGACTGGCTGAGTCATGCACTGGTCAATTCTGAGGTCACCTACAGCCTCAGTGTGGCAGGGAGGTGATGGGCTAGGGAGGTGACAGAGGGATCCTCTAATTTTCCTCGTGAATACAGAATCTGCCTTTTGGAACATGACTAATCTTGAAGTTTGGCTTCCCACCCTGGTTGATTTTCTTCTGTGTTTAGTGGGGAAAATACCCGGAATTGTCTTCTCGTCTTCCAGTCACAGTTGCACAAGTTCATGGCGTATCTGGACACTTTTAGAAGGTTTGCTAAAATGCACATGTCCAGCCTCCCTTGAGGGTTTCTGACCGGCACATCCAGTGGAGGGCCTGGAACTTTCTGAAAATGCCCAGGTGGGGTTGGTGCTGGCCTGGAGCTGCGTGTTGAGGGCCACTGCTCTAGGCTAGTTCCTACCTCACAGCCATTGTGACATCAACCGTTTCTGCTGTCATTACAGAGCAACAGCCAAACAAAACTTAATACAGACTGGCTTTAATGTTTCCTAGTGACCACTTGGTTTTGACAGATTTTTGTCTTGCTTGCAGAGATAAAAGGCAGCCTTAAAGGTCATGTCCCCGCGGCCAGGTCAGTTACCTACCTACCAGCAGCAGCCATTCAATGTTTTATTGATTTGAAAACAGCAGGCTGCATGTGGGCACCTACTTTAAGAAATAACTTTAGGTAGACTACAGAACTGGCACTGAGGCTCCGGGGGTGAAGCTCGCGCTCTTGCTCAGTCTCTGTGTCGTCTTCAGAGGGAAGGCTTACAGTTTGCTCTTTCCTGAGCTAGTGGATCTCGTAGTCTGTGCACTAGGCTGTATTAAAACCAACTGGATGGCTGGGAGTAAGCCCAGCGCTTGGGGGTTCCAGGTCAGTTTGGTCTACACAGAGTTGCAGGATAGCCCAAGCTACTTGGTAAGACCCTAACTCAAAGCAAAACTAAAAACTAGTGGGGGGGCCAGTGAGAAGGTTCATCAGGTGAAGGCACGTGATGCTAATATAGCTAGCCTGACACACTGAGTCCTGTCCCAGAGCCCACAGGAAGGTAGAGAGGGAGAGACAGATGCCACATGGTTGTTCTATGACCTCTACGTGAGCACCGTGGCATGTTGTGCGCGCTCTCTCTCTCTCTCACACACACACACACATACATACACACACATACATACACACACAGAGAGAGAGAAAGAGAGAGTCACACATACACAACAGAAATAGCAGCAATAATAATCACATTCAATTTTTTCAAATAAGAAAAAAGGAAAAATGGAGCGGTTTGAGTTGCCCTTGGCCTAGCTAGCGACACAGCATCCATCACCCCCACCCCACCCCCAACCCTACCCCCAACCCCCAACCCCCAACCCCCAACCCCCACCCCAGCTCACTGTGGAGAAACCAGCTCAGATGAACCCAGAAACAGCCACAAACTCCTTTTCTGGAACTTTTTCCTTCTGAACATTTTCATATGTTACTCTTTTGTCGTTGTTGTTGTTGTTGTTGTTTGGTTTTTCGAAGCAGGAGCTCAGAAATCGGCCTGTCTCTGCCTCCTAAGTGCTGAGATTCAAGGCGTGTGCCACCACTGCCTGGCTCATATGTTACTCTTAACATTTAAAAATGCTCCATCCTGGGGCTGGAGAGATGGTTCAGTGGTTAAGAGCACTGACTGCTCTTCCAGAGGTCCTGAATTCAACTCCCAGCAACCTCATGGTGGCTCACAGCCATCTGTAATGGGATCCGGTGCCCTCTTCTGGTGTGTCTGAAGACAGCTACTAAGTATCCTCATATATACATAAAATAAATAAGTAAATATTTAAAAAAATAAAATAAAACCTTCCATCCTATGACCATGTCTAAAGACATAAACAGTGTTTTTGCAAGCTTGTACCTCCAGTTCACCCACTCTAACTCTAACTCCTTGTTGGTGCTGAGATAGCACATCACTGTGCAGCTCTGGTTGGCCTAGAACTCACTATGTAGCCCAGGTTGCCCAGGCTGACCTCGAACTTACAGTCCTCCTGCTTTACCCTCCTGAGTCCCGGGCGCACAAGCACGGATCACCAGGCCAGGCTCAGACTGCCATTCTGAGCGCCAACTGCCTGCCAGGTTTAAATGTTTCCTCTCGTGCGGCCCCTCCATGACTGACTGAGACGGTCCCTGTTGAGAGCTGCCTCTTTGGTTACTGAACATTTGTTCTGTTTTAAAAACTATGAAACACTTCCCGAATTTGCATGCCATCCTGTCCAGAGGCCACGCTAACCTTCTCTGCATCCCTCCTGTGCTGCTGAAGCGAAAGCCCCATTTGCCGGAGGTCAAGGCCTCAGGGAGCGCGGTTCTGGGCCAGCTGGGCTTTGCCCAGTTTCCTTCATTCCACTCTCGTTTTTTATCTTCAGAGTAAAATTAAGATGCTCGCAACACTGAATGCCTTTTTTTTCTATTCTTTTCTTTTTTCTTTTTGAGGGGAGAGGGGTGCTTGTTTGGGGGAGAATTTTGCTCTATGTACCCAGGGTAGCCTTGAACCCATTGCGTTGCCCAGGCTAGCCTCCCTCTCATGATCACTCCGCCCGCCTCCAGGGGGCTAGGATGACAGGCAGGAGCCACAGAAACCTACTGAGTCACTAATAAGTGCCCCTTGTTCAGAACTTGAGGGTGACTCTTTTTGCTCATATGGGACAACAAATGCTTGTCTCTTTTTCTTCCCTGCAATTCGTCCCAAATCCTCCATACCTACCCAATTCCTCCCCCCTCTTTCTCTTTATTTAAAAAAAAATAGAAAATCCCAAGAAACACACACATACACACACACAAAATCCCACAAAAAAAGAAACAAAAATATACAATCAAAAGACCAATAGGACAAAAAAAAAAAAAAAGCCCAAATAAAGCAAAAATAGACAAAAAGTCTACCAAAAAAATAAATCTAGTTCATTCTGTGTTGGTCAGTTGGTCAGTGTGGTGCCTGCCCTGAAGTGTGGTCAGTGTACCCAGTGAGACTCTATTGGGGAAAACTAACTTTGCCCTTACAAGTAGTTGTCTGCTATAGATAGCTTCTTAATCGGGGGTGGGAGCCCACGCCTACTTCCCCTTCTCTGAGCTGGGACCCTGTCTGGCTTGAACCTGTGCAGGTCCAGTGCCTGCTGTCGCAGTCTGTGAGTTCACATGTGTTTGAGTTCACACGGCCATCAGCCCCGTAGGGTCTGCAAGCCACTGTCTCCTTGGCGTGAGTCATCCATCACCTCTGGCCCTGAGAGGCTTTCTGCCTCCTCTGCACTTAGATCCTTGAGCCCTGGAGGGAGGGAGGGAGGAAGGGAGGGAGGGAGGGAGGGAGGGATGGAGAGAAAGAAGGGCTGGTTTAATGAAGACATCCACTTAGGATGGAGTGCTCCAAAATCCCTCACTCTCCACACATTCAGATCCTGGCTCTCTATACTCAGGTCGCCTTCACAGCGCTGACCCTACCCCAGCTCTCCAAACACTTTAAAATTATTTATTTTTATTATTACTACTGTGTGTGTGAGTGCGGATGTGTGTGCACCATGGCAAGTGTGTGGAGATCAGAGCCAGCCTTTGAGAGACTCCGTCCTCTGACCAGGGACCAGGTTCAAGTTATCGGGCCTACATGGCAAATAGAATTACCTACTAAGCCACCTCAGTGGCCTAGCCAAGACTCTCTCAGAGCTTCTTCTCAAAGGAAGACACGTGAGAAACATTCCAAAGGCACTTTCCCCTTGCCTGGCCCTTTGTTTCTTCTCAAAGATAAGACTAAGATGTTCCAAAAAATCCATTTGAAAGATGTCACTGGACCAGAGCCTGTCTTTTTTGTTTTTGTTTTGTTTGTTTTGTTTTGTTTTTTTAAATATGGCTGTTTTTCTCCTGTCCAAACCCACCTCCTTTAAGAGCTATTTGAAGACCCTCACAATCCCGCCCAGCCTATTGGCTGTACCACAGACTGCAGTGCTAGATGATATACCCTTTTTCATCATCATTGGCCTTGTGTATATTATATGTGTCCTGGCCTCCAGGAGACTGAGGGCAACCCAACACAATTTAGGAAGAAAGTAGTTGCTCATCAAATACTTGCCACCTTATTTCAGTACCATTCTGATGTGTCCGCAGGGAACATCTCTGTGAATGTTTGTCCATCTATATACACCCGGTGGTCACATCAAGAGATTCCCTGCACCTTGACAAGGAACACTGGGGACCATTTGATTCTTCCTACTTACAGAGGGTTTGGAGGGAAGTGTAGGGACTTCTATTTTGGGGGAGAAAGACAGCTCCAGACACAGGTCTAAAAATGCCCAGGCTTAGCGACAGACAATAGTTAGTGATTTGGCTGGAGGGGGCAGGGGGACTCAGCCTTTGAGGTATCCCAGGTGGGTGTCGGCTGAGCAATCAGATATGCTGCTGTTTCCGAGGTCAGCCTGCCCGAGGAGAGAAGCGAGGCCTGGTGACTGGGCGCCGCTCTTACACCGTAGGAATCCATTTACGGGCCTGAACACGGGAGTCCCCGCCCGGACAGAGAACAAACAGTAAGAGAGAAGAGCAGAGGAAAGGGCCTCTCCATGCAGCCACTGTGTCAACAGAAATAGCAGATAAGGCGGCTTTTATGAAGCAGGGATGTAGTGTGTGGGGAGAGTCCGTGCACCTGTGGTTGGTGATTCAGAAACTTGGAGCCATATTATATGGCTGTCCGAGGCCGCCTTATGTTCCAGCCCCCGATGATAGGTGATGTCATAGAATTACCCACTTGTTAACTGGGCCAAGAGGGAAGTATTGGAAGATGGCCAGAGGAAGGTAGACTTCTATCTTAGCTGAAGCAATGTCAGAACCCATGAAACGCATGACTGTTAGAATCTCCTTTCTACAAGGGTGGAGTCGTTGTCAGCCTGATGGAGATTGAATCCTAGTACAGATGACCTGCGATTTGGCCTGCCCATTTCTATGACAAATATGTGCTCACTTAAATATATTCAAATGGGGGAGAGTCGCTGGAGAGATGGCTCAGCCGTTCAAAGCACTTGTTGCTCCTCTAGGGGATTGGGTTCAGTTCCCCAAACCCACGTGGTTGCTCATAACCTTCCAAACTCCAGTTCAAGGGGCCCTGATGCTCTCTTCTGACCTCCACGGGCACCAGGCACACACATGGAACACATACACATATGCAAGCAAGACGCTCATATGTATACATAAGTCAATCTAAAAACAATGTTTAGTGTATTCAAATGGGTCTTGGAAGATAGCTCAGCTGGGAAAGTGACTCCCCCCACAAACATTAGAACCTGAGTGTGGATCCCAGCACCCAGCTGAAAAGCTGGATGCAGCTGCATACATCTGGAACATCAGCCCTGGGAGGTGAGGCAGGAGTTGAGAGGTAAATTCTTGGAGCTCACTGAGCAGTGATCCAGGATCAGGTTCGGGGAGAGATGGTATCTTAAAACTAAGGTGGTAAGGAAGGAAGGCAGATTCTCAGCACTGACCTCTGGCCTCGACATGCAAAGTAAAGTAGAATAAAATAAAAATTAAAGTGTGCAAATGGATGCCTGTGACTCGCCCAATAACTGACGACTGTATTGCATCTTAAGTGGGAACAAGGTCTAGACCATTCCTGTTGGCTGAGGTAGGACTGGGTTGAGTTCCAGACTCACTTAGCTTCTCTTCCCATTGTTTACTATCTTAAAAGGTGCTTAGTGTGTAGTAATTCAAACAAACACACTCTTGGGAGACCAAAAGCTCAAGCTTTTAGTATCAATAAAGCATTCATGTATTGATCATTGTGTTAGGACACTGCTGGGTGAGGTATGAAGCCAAGCCTGCCCTGAGATTACACTCTCATAGAAAGTGCAAAGCAAAAAGGAGTATGTGATAGAAAAGTGGCTGAGATGTTTGGCGCGCTTCTGTAAAAGAAGAGCTTGCCCATGAAAGAAGCAGCGCATTCGAGTGTGCGTGCTCGGAGGCTACGTGGGAGTGCGTATGTCTCATTCCAGCAGAGTGTGAGGACTGTCACACCGCTTGTTTTGGACAAGAGGCACATTCAGGAAAGAACTGGGGATGACACCAAGGAGAGGAACAGAAGTCATACGTTGTAGCCATACTGTGTGTGGAGATAGCTACTGTCTTAAATACAGGATTTCATCTCTACAGTGATCTTTTCGGATATTGTTTTCTTTTGATGATGATGATGATGAAGAAGAAGATGAAATGAGCCAATTCAAGCCAAATCAGATTATGCAGGTTTATTGTGAAACTGCTCTCAGGAGGATTCACTGACACCAAGGATGAAGGCCAGAGAAGTCACCATGGGAAAGGAGAGAAAGGGGAAGAGAGAAACCAAGAAAAAAGTACCCTCAGAGTGAAGGAGAGGAGGAGAGAGAAGGAAAAGAAAGAGGAGACAAAAATGTCTGGATTATATAGGGAGGAGCCTCTGGAGGAAAGGCAGCCCAGCCCCTGGGCTGGAAAGTTCAGGGTTGGGGGCAGGGCATGCCAGGTAGGGACTGAGGGATGCTGGGGGAACCTGGAGGCCAGGCCTGCTTTAATGCATAAAATCTGCACTTCAATCCCTTGTCCCAGGATCTAACACCAAACAGTTGTTGTTGTTGTTGTTGTCATTGTTGTTGTCGTGGTCATCAGGCCAGGAACTCACTATGTAGACCAGGCTGGCCTTGAACTCACAGAGCTCTACCCACCTCTGCCTCCTCAGTGCTGGGATTAAAGACATGCACCACCACACCTAACCAATTAACTTTATTTTTAATTGTGTGTATGTGTGCCTGTATTTGGGTACACACATGTGAGTGTGGATGTCCTCTGAGACCAGAGGCATTAGATCTCCCTGGAGCTGCAATTACAGGCAGTGTGAGGCACCCAGCACAGCACTAGGAACTTAACTCAGAGTCTCTGAAAAAGCAATGCATACATCTTCACTCTCTGGCCCTGTTCCCCCCCCCCTTGTTTGATAACGATTCTGATAGGGAAGATCTGTCACATCTTAGAAGTGCCAGAGTTGAAATACAAAAACAAGTTTACAGCTTCCAGAGGCTGTATAGGAATACCTTGAATTGATAGGCCAAGGTCTGAACTTAGTTCAGAAGATTGTTGATATATGGACAGAACAATGATGGAGATAGCATTTTGTTTAGGAAGATTGTTCCTACAGTGAAACAGAGACAGAATGCTGAGAGACTAGTTAGAGCCTCTGACTCTAGGGACAGAAAGGGTTGTTCTCCAAGACTAGTGATTAGATACAGGAAGGATCGTAGCGGCTCTGGGGTACTCAGTCTGCATGTCCAAGGAAAGGGACTCCTAACTAGCAAAGGTAAGTCAGACAAGAAGGGTTATTGACTCAGGGTAGCGTGCGGGGAGAAGGTGATGTTTAGGTTCCACATATCTGAGTTCAGGGGTACCATTAAGACAACAAATGATGTCTAGTGGGCCTTCGGAACCTAGAAGGCCAGGTTGACTTTAGAGACCTGATGTAGGAATTATCAGAAAACACTAGAATGTATAGGAACTCCTGAAGAGAGTGCCTACTAGAGATTCGAGAGCATATCCTCAGGAAGTGTGGGTTTATTACCTGAGAGGCAAAGGAAAGGAAGAAAGAGAAAAACATAACAAAGGGAAGGGTAGTCAGAAGAGTAGCATCAGCCCAGCCACCTGTCACAGACAGAATCCAGGCTCAGAGTCACCAAGGGATGCTTCTCTGCAATTAGTTTAGATATCTTTCTCAAGAAACAATGGACAGACACCATTATGTCCAGACACCTTTTCTCTGTTCTCAGCCCTGTTTATGGAGGCAATTAGTCAAGAGGGCCGTTTTCCTAGTAAAGATGCATTTAGTTACCATACTCTTAAATTGCACTAGTGAGAAACTCTCCATCTTATTGCCAACAAATTAAAGTGAAATTCGAAGGCTTTTATCAAATCACTGGAGAGCAGTTGGTTGGCCTTCTGGTCTCCCCCCACCTCCAAGAAAATTCTTGCCAAGTTCTCTGCTCTTTCACCCCACGTTTCCTCCTGTGGCCCACCAAGCACCCTTAGCTTGAGTCTATGACGTCTAGGTTAGGATTTAGTCACAAGCTCGGCGCTCACTGTGTTGTCTCTTCAGTCTTGAGATAACCTGCTCAGCAAAGTGGGTGGCGCTAATGAGAAGAGAATAAAATAGCTAATGGGGGATTATAAAGCACTTTGCAAATATAAAGGCAACATCAAAGCTAAATAATAATCTTAATTTAGGGTAAAGAGTTCCATTAGCGGAGGGAAACATTAAAAGGGCAAAGGGTAGTGGTGCTTTGTACCTGAGGAACCGTGCAGATCAAAAGTGCTTGTGTATTGATCGCCATTGCCCTATGAACTCTCCAACCTAGGAATTTAGCTCCCCTCCCTGACTCTCGAAGCACTTCTACCCACTTAGTATGCCTGTGGCATTTCTCCGAGTCTCCTGACCAATGTCAACAGGAACTTTCTGTTCAGGGCGAGCTTGATAACTGAGTGGAATCTTCTTCCGGTTACCAGCTCTTGGTTATCTTCTCGGTATCTCTTAACTATCTGTGCCTAGCGAGAAAAATAGAGAGGTCTGAGCAATTAAGAAACAACAAAGAGCTCATGGTCCACACACACACACACACACAGACACACACACAAAGTTAAGGGATGTTTGGAATAACTGCACGTAAACATGCCTTCTGTGTGAGGTATCATATAGACATCCTCCGGGGCTGCAGGCCGCAGGCCCTTGGAAAGCTGAAACAAAGGGTGGTAATCAAAGTGGTAATCATGGGCTTCGTATATATCAACTTTTTTGAGTATAAAGAAAAGAGAACGAAATTAATTCATCTCTCACAGGTAAGCAAAAAGCCTCCCTCGGGTGAAAAAAAATCAGAATAGTACAGGGACTGAACTGAAGTTCCCAGAACTTCTCTGTGCAGACCACTGGGCCTGGTCGTCATAAAATCTTAGTAGGGATTGAAGTTCACCGAAGACGATCAGCCAACTAAAGCTAAAACCCAGTCCCTGTGGGGAGCAAGAGCTTCTTTTGGGCGATGTTAAAGGGATGTTTTCTTAAACTAATCGTCTTTAAATGACTTCTTCCCCCAAGATAGCTTCGGGTCAAATCTGGAGATTCTCTTCAGGGCCCCAAAAGACAAGAGAATGAGTGCTTCCAAAGCCTTGGACGGAGACCAAATTAGTCTAGGCATGCATTCCACATTCCTCTAATCTCCTGTGGACCTCTCCCTCCGTGAATTTGCATTTCCTGCGCTATTGGCATGTGGCTTTAAGACCCTATTTGTGCGCATGCGTATACTGGGCTGTGCTAGACTGACTGACTTGTCCGTGAGCAGAGCCCTTCCTTTGGCAGGTGTTGGTGGGAGGGCTTTTTGCAATTTTTCTTGGTTCTCCACCCTGGTCCTGAGAGAGGACGAGGTCACTAGGAAGAAGATCTTCCTGGAAAGGGCGAGTCTTTCTCACAGTAATAGAGGAGGCTTAGGCATGCTGGGTAAAAGGAAAGGGAGAACTCGCTCTCTCTTTTTACGAGGGCCAAAATCTGTAGCGCTGACTTTGAGTTTATGAGGAGTCCATAGACGGCACACACATGCTTGTACAATAGCCCCAGGGAAGAAGAGAGCAAGGCCAGACTCCTAGGTGGAGGGCTGGGAGGATTACAGGGTTCTGAAGAGAAAGCAGGAATCTGAAAATAGTCATTTCCTGATCAAATGAAAAGGCGCTCGCTCACCGAACTCATGTCATTTGTTAGAAGGCTACTTAGAGTGCGCTTCTCCAACACCTGCTGGTGCTTGGCATTATGCAAACAGTGAAATGAGACCTTGCCTCTGACTCTAAGGAGCTCAGGATGTACTGCTCTGCAGGAAGGAGAACATGACTAATATTTTATTGAACACCTACTATATGACCAGGTTCTCTCATAGAGGAAGTGAATAAGAGGAGGGGCCACGATGGAACGCTGATTAATACTAACAGTCACTTGAGAATTTTGACTAGGGGGTGGGGAGGTAGCTAAGTGGTTAAGAGTATGTCCTGTTCTTTTGGAGGACCCAAGTTCAATTTCCAGCATCCACCAAGGTGTCTTGTAACGGCCTGCAACTCCAGCTGCTCCAGGAGATCCAACTGTTGAGGGCAAAAGCCAGTGTAAGATCATGGGAGTCATTGGCTCACGGGACACAGAGGAGCTGCTGTCCCCTGATCTGTGGAGTAAAGGAGACTGGGCAAGACCGGTGGGAAGTCAAAGAACAAGGACTTTAGTATACAACAAACTTTCCCATCATACTTTTTAAATATTTAGAGAGAGAGAGAGAGAGAGAGAGAGAGACTGAGACTTACTTTAGGGGCTGGAGAGATGTCTCCACAGTTAAGAGCACTGACTGCTCTTCCAGAGGTCCTGAGTTCAATTCCCAGCAACCACACGATGGCTCACAACCATCTATAATGAGATCCGATGCCCTCTTCTGGGGTGTCAGAAGACAGCTATTTGTACTCACATAAAATAAATAAATCTTGGGGGAGAGAGAGAGAGAGAGAGAGAGAGAGAGAGAGAGAGAGAGAGAGATTAATTTATTTAATTTATGCACATAGGTTAGCACCTTTGCATCACAGGCATGCAAGGACCTTGGAGGCCAGTAAGAGGGCATCTGCTTCTCTGGAACTACAGGTGATTAATTAGCCACCATGTGGGTGCTGGGAACTGAACCTGGGTCTTTTGCAAGAGCAACATGTGCAAGTGCTCTCACCCCTGCGACATCTCTTCACCACACACTGTATACTTCTGTACACACGAGATAAGACTGATTTTCTGGTTCCTGTTCATCTTAGTTCTTAGAATTCTACCATTTAAAAAAAAATCAAACAAACAAAAAACCCTGCTGGGCTGGAGAGACGCCTCAGTGGTTCAGAAGACCTGGGTTCAATTTCCAGTACCCACACCTGGCAGCTCACAAAAATCTTAGCTCCCAGGGGATTTAACACCTCTGGCCTCTGAGATCACTCAGGCTGGCATGTGCACGTAATTTTTAAACCTCGAGAGCTATCTTAGGGCTTGTTAAATGAATGAAAACATCTTGTGTATGTTACTTTTTAGTTCCTAGGAGCTAAAGAGATGCTGTTAGACATCTCTGAACTACTCAGAAGATGGACACACTGGCTAGTGTGAGTACTATGATATCCAGGCACCACACACAGAGACCCAGTGAAATGCTGAGCCCCAACCAAATGGCATCCACACCCCAGGCTCTCCCAATACCATCTCGCTTTTTTCTTTATTCCCTGGCTGGAAGGTTATACTGTGGGTGAGAATAAAACATCTACTCTCCTGTGTCTTCCCTGCAGCTGCCAGCACTCTGTTTGCTGTGTGCTTTGCTGGCAAATCATTAAACAGTCCCCCCAAGACAGGCCTCTTCCCCCAGGGCCACCCCATGGACAAGGAATCAGAGCTGTGGTCAAAGGCTGTGGGGCTGGAGCCTTTGGGCTGTCTCCAACACAAGCCTTTCCTGGCCGTTGTCTCTTCTGAACAGAAGTCTCTTTGGCCTGATGTCAGCCTCCCAATGGCTTCTGAGGGTACACTGAGCATCGAAGTTGGCTGGCGACTTGAATAATTTGTGTGTATTTCCTCCTGATGTAATTTGTAAGTGCAACCACCCTGTGTCCCATCTATTGCTTTTTAGTGAAGCTCAGGTCATTCTCTCACAATTTTTCCATCGTGAATGTAAATGTGATCTCTGAGCAGGGAGCTGGTGGAGCCGGGAGACTGGGATCAACCAAGTTGAACCATAGAGTGTCACCCATCCCCATTCACCAGATGGCGTTTTCACCATGGGTTGAGAAGACTTGGTTGATCCGGTCCATTTGGAGACAGCTTCTCCCCGTTGCGAGCTTCTCAGCTATAAAGGAAGCTGTAGAAGTCGGCAACTGGAACGAAGCTGGGGACTAGGCTGGAAGACACTGAACAAGTGTGAAGCTGACCAGTTGAAGGTCAGCCCCTTCACCGGCTTGCACTGAAGCTATGCTCACTGGTTCCACTGGAAGGCCAGACGAGCCTCTGGCATATTTAAATAGATATTCTGGTTTCCTGATCTTCATTCATTCCTTCTCTCTTTTGTTTTTGTTTTGTTTATTGTTGATTTGGTTTGCTTTGGTTTGGTTTGAGACAGGATTTCTTTGTGTGATTTTGGGTGTCTTGGAACTCTCAGAGATCTGCCTGCTTCTACCTTCTGAGTGCTGGAATTAAAGGCCCTTACCACCACCCCTGACTCTTTTAGTATTTTCATAACTGTCTGGCTTTAGTCTATGACCTTTTAAGCTTCAAAGTCTTAACCTTTTTTGTTTTGTTTTGTTTTGTTTTTGAGACAGGGTAGGACTCTGTATAGTCTGTGGCTGTCCTAGAACTTGATCTGTAGTCCAGGTTGGCCTTGAACTCACAAGATCCACCTGCCTCTGCCTCCTGAGTGCTGGGACTAAGGGCATGCGCCACCATGTTTACCCAAAGTCTTAACTTTAATGATGACTTGGAAGCAAACACCATTGCTTCCATCAGTTTCTATGCCCCTACCACTGTGGACATGAGTTTGGCCAGAATAGAAACACTGAAGGCCTACGGCAGAAGCTGTTTGAAACAGTCTATTGGGTTAAGGACAATCAGTTAACTTACTGTGGGAAGAGGTAAGTAAGGCCCTGCCTCAAGGGTCTTGGGCAAAGCTGCCAGAAGCTTTCATCTTGGAAATGAAAGGATTAAGTATTCTCCCCTAAAAACAGCCACTTGACTTAGACCTTGGCTTCCCTGCAAAGGGCCTCTTGGAGTAGGGTTGAATAGACCTAACAGGCCTCAGGGTTGCTTTCCATACTGCAGAGTCCCAAGACTGTGTCAGAACCCAGCCGTCTGCAGGGCTTCGTGGGATTTTTTGGAGGTTGAGTCTTGAGTACTTCACCTGGTAGAGGAGGGTGTCCAGCTCATATGACTAGGGTGCCTTTAAAGAAGGGTGTGTGTGTGTGTGTGTGTGTGTGTGTGTGTGTGTGTATGCCTATGCATGTGTGTGTTGGGAAGAGGCAACTCTGTAGCCCAGATGGGCCTCAAACCTAACCATTCTCTTGCCTCAGACCCCAAGTGCCTAGCATCTTTTAAGATTTTAAACTTTGTAAGCTTCAAATTTAGTATGTTTTTTTCTCAGCCTTCAAGATACTTGATATACTCTCTCCTTGTGGAAGGAAAGAGGGAAACTAATTAAAGGATTAAGATTTTTTAAAATAAATAAAAAGATACTTGATATAACCACTGAGTCGTGATAGGCCCCTTTTATTTCCTCATAACTGTAACTTTCTGGTGCCTCTGTACCTGGAAATCAATCGTTCCTAATGGAGGGGATGTTCTGGGAAACGTGATGGGCACTTTTGTCATTGTACCAACATGGTTACAAGCCAGTCCCTTGAGGTGGAGTCTCTTCCTCCTCCTCCTCCTCCTCCAAAGGTCTCCTGTCCTCATGCTCACCATGTACCAGAGGCTGGCCTTGAACTCCTGATCTTCCTGCCTTTGTCTCCTGGGGTGCCACCACACCCAGCTTGTGCATAGGGCAATGGAATCTTGTTCGGATGTTGTTGTTGTTGTTGTTGTTGTTGTTTTGCACCACAACCCAAGTTGCCTTGAACTCTATGAAACCAAGGATGACTAAACTGCTCTTCCTGCTTCTGCCTCCCAAAGTCCCGGGATTACAGGCATGTATCGCCATGATCCGTCTTATATGGCACTGAAGATCAAACCTAAGGCTTTGTGTGTGCTGGGCATGAACTCTGCCGGTTGAGCTGCATCCCCTGACCCTTGTGTGCAGGTTTTGACAGGATCTCCATAGTCCAGACAAGTCTAGAACTCATGGTTATTCTCCTGCCTCAGTTTACCAGTTATAGAGATTATATGTGTACTTTCGTGACTTCTTTCTGGAGACAATGGGGCTCTCTCTCTCTGTCTGTTTGTCTGTCTGTCTGTCTCTCTTTTCCTTAGCATACAACTAGGGAGCTTTTTGAAATCTTCCTATGTAGCCCAGTTGGCCTGATAGTCACCGTGTAGACTGGGCTAGTCGTAACCTTGTGGCACCCTTCCTCCTGCCTTTGCCTCCTGAGCACTGGGATTGCAGGCGTGTACCAGCTTGCCCTGCTCGGCATGGCTTCTCAATGCGCTTGGGAGACAAGGCAAAAAATAAAAAGTAGCAAGCTGCAGCCAGCTAGTGCCACATGGCACAGTTTTACAGCAACCTTTCTGTAAGCCCAAGGTGTTCACATCATGATTAGAAAAACCCAGCGTCCAGGAGATGCCTGAGCCTTTAGCACAGTGGTTTATCTTCAGTGTCAGTCTGTGTACGTGCGTGGTGCGCCTTTTACAACTGTCAACACCATGGATTCGTTTCCATCAGCATGATTGGGAAGGCCAGGATGGGCTGCGCTCCAGCAGCGTCACCTCTGTGGCAGACCCAATGGCCTGCTGTCACAGGGCAGTCCTCAAAGATGGCAACATCTTTGTTCCTGATGTGTGACTCAGTAATGGCATAAAATCTGCATCTGGAGTGGTGGCCGAGAGCTCCCCCTCTGCCCTGGTCAAGGCATTCCTGAAGCAGCCCCAAGTAACCAGAGACTAGGCACAGTATGGGGTAGGAAAACCCCACCGAAGCTGTTCTCCTATCAAGAGGTCTAATTACACCATGGAGCTCTGAAGTAGAGACAAGGACAGATACACTAACATGGAAGAATGAGGTCTTTCCTAGGGGGTGAGGGAGCCAGGGGGAAGAGAGCCCAGCAGAAGGACCATTGTTTTAGTCTGATTCTGTGACCTCTAATTTCAGGACACGCCTTTCCCATCCCAAAGTAACAGGGACTATTCACAGGTAAAGCATCTCTGCAGGGCGTCTGCCCTTGCTGTAGCTAGAAGCAAGCCACACTGTGGTGGTGTCCCCCTTTAATCTCAGCACTGGGAGGCAGAGGCAGGCAGATCTGTGAGTTTGAGGCTAGCCTGGTCTGCAGAGCCAGTCCCAGGACAGTCAGGGCTACACAGAGAAGCTTTGTCTTGGGGGGTGGAGGGGTGGATGTTGTAAGAAGAGATGATTTTAAATCCTATCAGGAAGAAGGAAGCTGAGGCCAGGAGGCAGTGTGCAGAGGGAGGCCCTGTTGCTTGTACTGCAGCTCTGTGAGGGAGGGGCTTTGTGCCCTCACACGGGAAGGAGGCAGACTTCTCCGCCTTGCAGTCCTGGAGGCGTGCTGATGCAGAGTAGGGGCTCAGTCTAGAGTGTAACCTCCTTTAACTAGAAGTCTATTATGTTCTGTAAAAAAGCAGATTTGGCTTTGAGGTAGGTAGGACCATGCCATATTGCCCAGGCCTGAGTGATCGATCCCTGCACCCCATCCTCCCAAGTAATTGGAACTGCAGACAGACAGACATGTGCCACGCCAGACTGCAAGCAAGTGATGAAGATCTCGGATAGGCAGGACCCAGGCTACGCATTCAGCAATTCATATCTCCTTTGTAAACTCATACTCAGGTTATCCCTTCCTTGGTTTACATTTTTATTTTGTTTATGGGTGTGGGTGTTTTGGCTGTGTGTATGTTCACTGCCTGTGTGCTTGGTACCCGTGACGGTCAGAAGTGGTGGGGGGTCAGCTTCCCTTGAGCCCTAGTTATAGGCAGTTCTGAGTCACTCAAACCCAGGACCTCCGGGAGAGCAGCCAGTGCTCTCAACCGCTGAGCCATCTCTCCGGCCCCAGTTTTTTGTTTTTGTTTTTTTCATTCTTACGCCAGGCCTGTGATATGTAAAACCCCCAAACCAGACTGCCTGTGGGCCCTTTCCCCCCTCGGCCTTTCCACTTCACTAGTCCATTCTAGGGCATCTGCTCTGGTCCACGCTCTCACTCACTAGCATCTCTGCTCCATAGAGAGCTTCCCTCCCCACCAAGATCTTCTGTAGCTTAAAGAAGTAGTGTCCAGGCAGGCCATTCCAGCATTGAGAAGTAGAGGCACGGGGATCATCCGAGGCTAGCCTCCATTACATAATGAATCTGAGGCCAGCCTAGGCTATATGAAACCCTGCCTCAAAACAAAATAAAATAAATAAATTATAAATCAAAGAGAAAAATCACCTTGGCAGTTCCCCAGCATTTCAACTCCATTGGGAAATTCTGCCATCCCAGGGATGGGTTCTCATGGGAACGAGAAACCGTTCTCAAAGTTTCCAGATCCAATCACTGTTAGGATCTAGTTTGCAGCAGGTGAGCATCAACCTCTTTAAAGAGAGGGCCAGGTGAACAAACCCAGAGCCTCTGTGAAGTTGCTGCAGTGCAGAGCCTGGCAAGCCAAACCCACGGGCTGGGTCTGCTCTCCCCAGCCTCCAAGCAGCAGGAGCTTTCTTTTATGACGTTGGTGTGTCCTGCCGCCCGAGATAAAAGTCTGGTAGTTCTAAGTTCAAGTAATGGAGGTTGCACTGCTGAGGGTGATTATAAAATCTGGAAAGAGGAAGTAGGGAGAAGGGCGCCTTTGAAGTCTGGCCAATGCTCCTGATTACAAAGGCAAAATTGTAGCGGGGTGGTGAAGTTACCTGTCCAAGGCCTTGGGTGAAGGTCTGAGTGTGGAATCAGAGAACTGAAAGATTATTGCAGCAGAGGTAGGGGGAGGAGAGGGACGGACGGGAAACGGCAGAGAGTGCAGAATGGTTTGCAAAAGCCCACGCCCAAGAAAGAGGAGGAGAGAGATGCCGGTAGAACTAAGACAGGCATTAAGTCCGGAGCTCTTGGCGCTTTCGGAGCCCTGGAATGCCCTCCGTGAGGCCGTAATGAGGTCACATGGGAAGAAGGCGGGCTGGAAACTGGAAGAGCTTGTTTGGTGGGGTTTGCAGGGCTGAGAACACGAGGGAAGTGACCGAGGATAATGAGCCGTCCCAGACTGTACCTGGCAGAAGGCTGTCTTTGAGAGGCACTGTTGACCGCCAAGGGAGGAAGGAGTCATAGAGGGCTTTGTCTCTTCCAGGAATAAGAAGGGAATTATTATTGCAAGTACAACAATAAAGCCAGCTCCCTCCCGTTTAATGAGCACTTGCTAGGTGTTGGTCTGTGTTGAGCACTTGCTAGTCATTATCTCTAGTCTTCGGGACAAGGAGAAATCTTTTTTTTCCTCTTGTTGTTCCCATCCTGAAATGAAGGCTATGATGGCTCAGAGATTCACTTGCCCGAGGTCCCCGGGCGAATGGTGAGATCACTTTGAACCTTATCTCTCTCTTGGGAGGAAATTAAACCAGAAAGAGTAAATTCAAGGGAGAATGGAGGACTTAAAGCTCTGAAATCCGGCTGGGTACAGTGGACACGCCTGTCACTCTAGCACCGAGCAGGTTGATGCAGGACAGGCAGGAGTCCAAATCAACCCAAGCTGCGTAGCAAGACCCTGTCTCTACAACAAAGCAGGAAAACATGAGCTGGGAGCTGCGCTCTACACCTGTGGGCCTAGCTGCTCCAGGGGCTAAAGCAGAAGAGCCACTCGAGCCCAGAAGTTCATGGCAACCCTAAGC
Source organism: Apodemus sylvaticus (assembly GCF_947179515.1). Lineage (NCBI taxonomy): Eukaryota > Metazoa > Chordata > Mammalia > Rodentia > Muridae > Apodemus > Apodemus sylvaticus. Next base: position 35,924,690 of record NC_067481.1, on the reverse strand, counting down.
AGCATAGCCATACCACGTCTCTTTTAACGCAAGACACGTGCGCATGCGCAGGGACATGCGCACGAGCAGGAACGCACGCACTGGGCTACAAGTCTATGAGTTGTGTGTGTACAAAGCCAGTTCGAAACCTGAGCGATCTGCACCTGGCAAGTGCTCCTCCTGCCTCCTCCCTCGTGGTACCTCTAGGACAGGTGCATCCCAGCTCGTGGCCTTTCTTAGGAACACACCAGTCACTAATCCTTAATTTCCTCCAGTTTCTGGGAGCCCCGCCCAGCCCCGCCCTCACCCTCCCTGGATTTTAAAAGCTCTCATCTTCTAGCGTCCATGAAAGAATGGGCGGGGCACACCTTTCTGTTGGGGGTTAAGGAGCCCCTGTCCCCTGGATCTGCTCTCTCCCCAGGAGCCCTCCTTCATCCCTCCCCAGGAGGGATGACTGGTCTTGGGGGGAATGACTGGTTTTAATGTTTAATATGAGAGTACTTGCAAAGCTCTCATCGTAACGAAATCAAACCATGCAGAATGTGGCAAGTGTGTTTCTTACACTACCGACAAATGACACATGTTTTCTGTTAAATCTGACTCCAAGGCCCTATCTCTCAACGTGAGCAGAAATTTGGTTCAAGGGAGCATCCCTTCACAAAGTAGCACAAACCCCCAGGGTTCTCTGAAACCTGGACCAGCTAGGCCACTCTCTGGTACACAAGCTCGTCACCACAAATGTATTACACAGATGTGAGTGTTTTCTGAGATTAGAGGAGGAATATCCGAGGCTGTAGCTCAGAGAAATGCATTTGTGTCTCATGCACAAGGTCCTGGGCCCCATCTCCAGCACTGAGAGAGAAGAAAGGTTTGGATATGTTTACTGTCTGCGGATATGGTACCGTGCTTACCTAGCAGCATGAAGCTTGGGTTCTAGCCCAGCCCCCAGTCAACCAGATGTTGGGGCACATGCCTGTAAACTTAGTACTCAGGGAGAATCAGAAATGCAGTCATCCTCAGCGACTTAGTGAGTTTGAGACTACATGGAACCCTGTCTCGGAAAGAAGAAGAGAGATGAAGAAAGGGAAAGGGGGAAAATCTGAGGTGATACTTCTCTGCTTGGGACAGCGGCCTGTGCATATCTATTGTTCAGTCAGTCTGCAGTGACCGGACTCCTCCTGGGGCGCAGGCTTCAGATTCCCGCTGCGGGGTGTGTCTAGGTCCCACCCATGGTGCATCTTAGGTTCTGGACACAAACTCCTCCTTACATGCTCCACTTCTTTCTGCCTTTAGGAGACCTGTACTTCCTTAAAGAGTTAACTTTTCACCAAAGCCAGGAAGAGAGAGGTCTTGAGCCAGCATTGGTCTTTGGCAAATGCTCCTGAGACGAGGAGATGGAGAGAAAAGACAGGACAGGAAATACAGAAAGAATAAGAAAGCTCTTGTTATCTCTTGGTCGGTCAGTTCCAGAGTCTTCCCTTAGCCACTCCTCACATCCATCTTCCACAGAGCAGCCATCGCCAGGTTCTGGTGGTCACTAAATTATCTGCCAGACATCTGGTTATAGACCCTCGATAACTACTCAGCAAATCCTGAGTACTCCATGGACAGCAGGCACTGATAGGACAGTGGGGAAGGACAAGTATCCTGGGGGCTGGAGGAAAGGCAGCAGACACCTGCACCACAGTGGGGTTAAGACTGGTTAGGGAAATGCAGGACAGATTGGCAAGTGCCAGAAGTGTGTTTAGGGAAGTGAAGCCACTTGTCATTTTTGGACATGGTCGCAGGGAGGTGGGGTATAGGAAGAGAGTAAACCCTGAGGTAAGCCCAGTCCAGACACAGTCTTTAAAAAATGTGTCCATGTGTCTGTGTGTGTGCTGTGCATGCACACATACATGATTTGTATGTGTGGGCATGTGCGCCATAGCGTGCCTGCGGAGGTCAGATAGCCGACTTTATAGAGAGATCTCCTTCTACCTTTCTGTGGGTTCCAGAGTCGAGGCTGGCACAAGTGCCTTTGCCCACCAAAGCGAGAGTCCCCTGAGCCCAGGCCAGACAGCCAAGAGTGCGGACTTCATCCCAAGAGCTTGGAGGAGCCTGGTGAGAGCTCTCCAGAGACGAGCATGCTCAAGTTAGTACTGAAGCCACTCTTGCCACTGCGAAGGGACGGGACGGGTGGGCCAAGGAAACCCTGGTTAGGCTTCTAGTAACTCAGGGCAACCATGGCGCTGGCAGGTGGAAATTAGGAGCTGGGCGGAGTTGGGAGAAACAGGAGTAAAGACACAGGCAGGGAACGGAATGGTCTCCTGAGCGTCTCACCTAATGATGAACCAGGAACAAGGACTAGATGGTTCCTTCTGCCTGGGGCTGCAGGAGAGGGCTCCCCAGGGAGGCCGCGGTGAGAAGGGTCAAAGCAGAGAAGCATTTGTATACTGATGAGATTTGGTGACTTGTTCATTCATTCATTCATTCATTCTTTCCTTTGTGGGTTTTTAACTTTATTTATTTATGTATTTATTTATTTATTATTTTATTTTATTTTTGGTTTTTCGAGACAGGGTTTCTCTGTGTAGCCCTGGCTGTCCTGGAACTCACTCTGTAGACCAGGCTGGCCTCAAACTCAGAAATCCACCTGCCTCTACCTCCCAAGTGCTGGGATTAAAGGCGTGCGCCACCACCGCCTGGCCTTTATTGGTTTTTGAGACAGGGTCTCACTGTGTACCTCTGGCTATCCTGGAACTCACAGAGATCCTCCTGCCTCTGCCTCCTGAGTGCCGGAAGCCAACGGTTTGTTGACTTCTTACATTCTTCAAGTTGACATTTGAAGGAACTGAGGAAACTGGGAGGCTAGCCCCTAGCTGGGTGACATCATGCTTCTGACCTCCTAGAGGGAACACTGGGGAGCCAGTCATAGACTACACAGTGATGCTGTCGGGCTTGAGCAAGCTGGATTTGAGGTATCTCACTTAAGATCCTTCCCTCAGAAGGGTCTAGAGAGCATTTGGACGTTGGGGTCTGGCGCTCTAGAGACGATGAGGCTGTGTGTGGAGAGCCATGGCTGAGGGTGGGTTGGGTCACACACAGCCCACCCACCTGGTGGGCCGCATGGTGGCAGCACATGGCTTTAATCCAGCACTCCAGAAGGCAGAGGCGGGAGGATCTCTGTGAGTTTGAGTCCAGCCTGGTCTATAAAGCAAGTCCAGAACAGCCTAGGCTACACAGAGAAACCCTGCCCCCCAAAACCCCTGCAAAAAAAAAAAAAAAAGAGTGTGGATGGACAGTGCCTAGGACAACATCTCGGGGGTCACCAGCATTCTAGGGACTTGTACTTGGGCCTTTTGATTGGCTGAGCACGACGGTGCACACCTATCTCCATGCTTGGGAGGCAGAGACAAGGAGGCTTGCTGCGATGCAAACATTTAGAAACAGGTGTTCACATTGTAGCCCAGGCTGGCCTGAAACTCATTATATAGCCCAGGTTAGCCTGGACCCCCATTGGCTTTCCTTCTGTCTCAGTCCTCAGTACTACGATTGCAGTCCATGAGCCTGGGCCCAGCTTTTTCATCTTTTTCCCTTTAATGTATTCTCCTATTTGCTCTGATTCTGATGGTGTCAGTTACCAGCCACGTTCTCTCTCTCTCTCTCTTCTCTCTCTCTCTCTTCCCCTGGTTTTTAAGAACACTTTCCCTGTGTAACCAGGCCCTGGCTGTCTGGAACGAACTGGCTTTATATAGACCAGGCTGACTTTGCGCTCACAAAGATCCACCTGCCTCTGCCTCCTGAGTGCTGGGACCAGCTATGTCCTCACGGGGACCAGCTACGGCCTCACGGGGACCAGCTACGTCCTCACGGGGACCAGCTACGTCCTCACGGGGACCAGCTACGTCCTCACGGGGACCAGCTACGTCCTCACGGGGACCAGCTACGGCCTCACGGGGACCAGCTACGGCCTCACGGGGACCAGCTACGGCCTCACGGGGACCAGCTACGGCCTCACGGGGACCAGCTACGTCCTCACGGGGACCAGCTACGTCCTCACGGGGACCAGCTACGTCCTCACGGGGACCTTACTTAGCCTCTTAGTGCATGCATACCTCATCTTCAAAGAAGGGACAAGAGCTTTCTGCTTCATAGTGACCTGCAGGTGCTTAGACCAGTCAGCGCAAACAGAGCCACGCGAACCGTTGCTGTCTTCATGATCACTGTCCTCCTCCCCTTCCTCCTCCCCAGGGCCTCCTCCAACAGCACTGCTCTGGAAGGTGGTTCTGGGTTAAGGCTGAAGACAGAGTAGTGGGTAAATATTTGTACATCCCCTTTCCTGATCTTCCCTCTGCTCGGTGTGAGGGGGTCTTGGGATCTTAGAGAGCTGACCTGTGAAGGAAGGGCAAGCTAGTCAAAGCAGTGTACTTCTGTGGCTAATTTCTATGACCTAAGAGTTTCTGTTGTGTCGGAGTGGACATGTCTTACTCTCCTCCACACAGATTCTCTCTGAATCACCCGGGGACTTCTCGTGTGTGAGCCTGTGGTCCCCATTGCATTCTTTCCTGCCTCATCTTCTGCCATCTCACCATGCCTGCGCATCTTCTTAGAGTCCCACCTCAACCCGCGGCTTCCTCAGCTGGAAGGATTTTCTTCTTCTGTGGGTCTTCTGGCTGAACGCGTTAGAACCCAGCAAGGCTACTGAGTCACCCTTGTGATACATGCTCTCTTCCTTAGATAGAATTATTAGGCTCCGCATCTTGTATCCTCCCATGGTCTCTCGGACACACTAGCATCCTGACACCACAAGGCGATCTGTTTACATGGCACGGTGGGAGCCGTGAGGCTTGGTAGAATGAAGAGATAAAGGAAAGGTTGAGGAGATGGCTTTAGTCAGCACAGTGTTTGTCACACAAAGCGAGGACTGGAGTTCAACCTCCCCAACACCATGTTTAAAAACCTGGGCACCAGTTAAAGAAATACACTGGCCACTCTTGCAGAGAGCCTGGGTTTGGCATCCAACACCCACGTGGCAGCTCACAGCTGTCTGTAACTCCAGTTTAGGGGATGCGATGCTCTCTTCTGGCCTCCTCAGGTCCCGGGTACACACGTTGTGCGTGTTCAGGCGAGCACTCAGTTATACAAAATAGGAATATAAATCTCGATAGCTCACACCTTTAATCACAGGACTTGGGAGGCGGAGGCAGGCTAATCTCTTGTGTCTGAAGCCAGCCTGACCTCAGGTTGGCATGGGGCTGTACACCTGTAATCCGAGTACTGAGGAGACAGGGAGACAGACACAGGCAAATCCCTGGGGCAGTCTGCTGAACAAGCTCCAGGATCAATGAGACTCGGTCTCAAAAAATTAAGGTAGAGAGCAGTGGGTCGATAATTCCAATATCAGCCTCTGGCTATTGTATGCATGCTCACAAAAATGAGCATGTATACACACACATACACACACACACACACACACACACACACACACAGGTGTGTACGCATATGAAAGGAATGGATGGATGGTTGGATTGACAAGCTAAAGCCAGTGTATTTTTCACTGAAGAGAGCGCAGGTCAGCCTTTCATTTTCTGAAGACAAAAGCATATAACCTTTCTCCTGCACTAAATGTCTGTTATCACCAGCCCAGTAATGCCTAAGTTCTGGAATCCCATCACCCCAACCCAGAGATTTTATTATCAGGGCTACAGTGCAAAGCAAGGTAGCCCACGTTGATTGACAACCTCTCCTGGCAGCTTGCTTGATCCCGTGATGGGCACACACGTGCAAAATGAGAACAGTGGGGTGGGTAGATAGAGTGAGAAGACACGGGACAGATCAACAGAGCCAAAGGGGTGAACCAAAGAGGCATTGGTAGCGCCTGGCACTGCTGCGGGGTCAAGGGCAGAAGGCACAGATGCATAGGGCATTCTCAGAGCCTGGCGCGTAGAGGCAGGGGAGTGCTCTCAGAGCTTAGAGGTTTGTCAACAGACACTGTGATCAGGAAAGGAGGCGGCTGATTATTTGGTTTGTTTGGAAAGGTATGCCCTAAGGGTCCTACAGCTTTTTGACAGCAGGTCCCCACTGGGATACCTCTCCTTTCCACCTGTCCCCAGCCCCTCTTCCTCCAGCCCCTCTGAAGTGACAAACAATGATTAATATGAAGCAACCTAGTAGTAAGAGTCACCCTTTTTGAGATAGGATAGCCTGAAACTCACTATGTAACTCAGGCTGGCCTCATAGTTCTGGCAAACCTCCTGCCTCCAGAATTCCAAGTTACAGCCCATTGGCCACCATGACCAGCTAATTCTATTCTTTTATAACACCAAGAGACCCACCTACTTAGAGCCAGGAAGATGGCTCAGCAAGTAGGAGCAGTCTGGGAACCTGAGTGTGAGTCCCCAGACTCTAAGGCAGAAGGAGAAAAACAGCTCCCGGGACTTGTCCTCTGACCCCCATGTGCACACCACAGCACATGTGTGCCTCACCCCTGCCTGTCACATGCACACATAGTAATAATACATTTATTTTTAAACATTTTAAAAGAAGCGAACCTAAGCTGGGTGTGGCGGCCCATGCCTTCAATCCCAGCACTGCGGAAGACTGTAGCTGTGCTTGGTTCTTGTGCTGCCTAGAGCTCGTCTAACCCGGATGTCTGTCTCTCTGCAGTCCCACCCCTTGTACCTGTGCAATGCCAGTGACGACGACAACCTAGAGCCTGGGTTCATCAGCATCGTCAAGCTGGAGAGTCCCCGACGAGCTCCTCGCCCCTGCCTGTCACTGGCCAGTAAGGTAGACCTGACACCACACTCCTCTGCTGTACCCAGTGTGGGCTGGGGGCACCCCAGCTCTCTCGTTCCCTTGTCTCAAGAATGATAAGCCCACATAGTGGCACACTCCTTTAATCCTAGCATTCGGGAAGCAGAGGCAGGAAGATCTGAGTTTGATGCCACCCTGGTCTACAGAGTGTGTTCCAGAACAGCTGGAACAGGATTATACAAAGAAACCTTGTCTGGGAAAACACCACCTGCCCCCCCAAAAAAATTAAGAGAGAGACAATGATAAGACCCTTGAGGCTGGAGAGGCGGCTGAGCTCAGTGGTTAAGAACTCTTGTCAGCCAGGCGGTGGTGGCGCATGCCTGTAATCCCAGCACTCTGGGAGGCAGAGGCAGGCAGATTTCTGAGTTCGAGGCCAGCCTGGTCTACAGAATGAGTTCCAGGATAGCCAGAGCTATACAGAGAAACCCTGTCTTGAAAAAAACAAATCCAAAACAAACAAACAAACAAAAAGAACTCTGGTTGGCAGCCGGGTAGTGGTGGCACTCCCCGTTAATCCCAGCACTTGGGAGGCAGAGGCAGTGGCAGTCAGATTTCTGAGTTCCAAGGCCAGCAGCCAGCCTGGTCTACAGAGTGAGTTCCGGGACAGCCAGAGCTACACAGAGAGACCATGTCTCAAAAAAAAAAAAAAAAAAAAAAAAAAGAAAGAAAGAAAGAAAGAAAAAAAGAAAAAAACCTCTGGCTGTCCTTCCAGAAGATCTGGGTTCAATTCTCAGCACTCACATGGTACCTCACAACCATCTGTAACTCAATTCCACGAACTCCGATGCCCTCTTCTGGCACCAGGAACACCAGTGGTACACAGACACACACATTCAGGCAAAACACCCATACACATAAAATAATAACAATTAATTGTAAGAATGCTAAACCTGGGCCGGGCGGTGGTGGTGCACGCCTGTAATCCCAGCACTCTGGGAGGCAGAGGCAGGCAGATTTCTGAGTTTGAGGCCAGCCTGGTCTACAGTGTGAGTTCCAGGACAACCAGGGCTACACAGAGAAACCCTGTCTCAAAAACAAACAAACAAAAAACAAAAAAACAAACAAACAAAAAGAATGCTAAGCTTGGGGGCTGGTGAGATGGCTCACCGACTGCTCTTCCCAAGGTCCTGAGTTCAAATCCTACCAACTACATGGTGGCTCACAACCATCTGTAATGAGATCTGACACCCTCTTCTGGTGTGTCTGAAGATAGCTACAGTGTACTTACATAGCATAATAAATCTTTAAAAACAAAAAAAATGCTAAGCTTGATTCCCTCAAGTTCCCCAAGCTCATAACCCATCCAAGAGGGTAAAAATGCATGCTTTTGTCCTAGTCCACCGACCAGGCCTAGAACTTTCTGGAGTTTCATCCCAGCATGAGCTCCTACCTCACCCGGCCCTCTTCTCCCTCACTTCACTCCATCTCTTAGAAATTCCTAAGGACTTGCCCTTCCTCAGTACAGGAATCATCGGGTGGGACACATGGGGTGGGGGGTGCTTTGTTTCATGCCTCAGAAACATCTGGGCACTCTTTCACAGGAACAGCAAGGCAGAGCCAGGCATGGTGGCTCTTCAAGCCCAGCACTCAGGCGGTGGAGCTAGCTAGGCTTCCTGAGCACGGGAGGCCAGCTGGGGCTGTAGAGTAGGCACCAGGTCAGTCAGTGCTGGGTAAGACAGCCCCAGCTCAGAAAGGGAAAACGAAATACCAAGACGGAAGCTCACAGCCTTCACATGTGCCCTGTAAGGGTTGTTACTTCGCTGCAAGATAACTTTGGCTTGCACAGGGATGTGTGCAAATCAGGCCTGGGGATCTGGCTTGTGTGGCAGAGCGCCTGCCTAGACTGCACCAGGCCCCGGGTTTGTTCTCTAACGTTGTATAAATCCAGGCTTCGTGCTTATAATCGAAGCCCTCCAGGAAGAAGGCAAAACAATGAGAAACTCAGTCACCTCTGTCACATATCGTGAGGCCAGCCTGGGATAGATGAGACTCTGTCTCAAAAACAAAACAAAAACTCAAAGAAGGAAGCGATAATACCTCCCACTAAAATGTAAGTTAATTGCCACATTTAAAAACTGAAAATAGGCGCTGGAGAGATGGCTCAGCGGTTAAGAGCACTGACTGCTCTTCTGAAGGTCCTGAGTTCAAATCCCAGCAACCACATGGTGGCTCACAACCATCTGTAATGATATCTGATGCCCTCTTCTGGGGTGTCTGAAGATAGTGACAGTGTACTCACATATAATAAATAAATCTTTAAAAAAAAAAAAACTGGGGCTGGAGAGATGGCTCAGCAGCTTAGAGCACTGACTGCTCTTCCGAAGGTCCTAAGTTCAAATCCCAGCAACCACATGGTGCCTCACAACCACCCCTAACAAGATCTGACTCCATCTTCTGGAGTATCTGAAGACAGCTACAGTACTTACATTAAATAAATAAATAAATAAATAAATAAATAAATAAATAATCTTAGGAAAAAAACTGAAAATAGGCTAGGCGTGGTGGTGCACACGTTTAATTCCAGCACTCAGTGGATCTCTGAGTTTGAGGCCAGCCTGGTCTATTAATTGAGTTCTAGGACAGTCAAGGTTACACAGAAAAACCCTGTCTCAGGAAAAAACAAAAAACAAGCCAGGCAGTGGTGGCACACCTTTAATCCCAGCACTTGGGAGGCAGAGGCAGGAGGATTTCTGAGTTCGAGGCCAACCTGGTCTACAGAGTGAGTTCCAGAACAGCTAGGGCTACACAGAGAAACTGTCTTGAAAAACCAAACCAAACCAAACCAACCTGAACATAAGCCAGAAGGTGGTAGCACACGCCTTTAATCTTAGCACTTGGGAAGCAAAGGTGGGTCTGAGTTCCAGGACAGCTCGGCTGACACAGAGAAACCTTGTCTCGAAAATAATAAATAAATAAATAAACAAACAAACAAAATGAAAGCTTAAAATAATTTAAAATGTTATAACTCAGCCAGGCGGTGGTGGCGCACACCTGTAACCCCAGCACTCTGGGAGGCAGAGGCAGGCGGATTTCTGAGTTCCAGGCCAGCCTGGTCTACAGAGTGAGCTCCAGGACAGCCAGGGCTACACAGAGAAACCCTGTTGGGGGGGGGGGGGGACAAAATCCAACAAACAAACAAATGTTAGAACTCAGGGGGCTGCGGCAGACAGATCATAAGTTTGGGACCAGTCTGGGCTACACAGAGAAATGTCTCCAAAATTTAAACCAAGCTAAGCACACAAGCGCAGATGCCCTAGCTGAGCGCTCCATGCTCATCAGCCTGCACTGCGCAGCCTCACGCACAGGACGGACTGACAGACGCTCAGCTTTCCTGAGTGCTCTGGTTGGCGGGCCTGCTACCTGCCACAGGAGACCCTTCACTGATAATGACAGTTACCATTTTCTGTATAGCTTACCTCTGTACCCAGGGGAACATGGACCAGATCCTTTGTATTTATTTTGGATTTTGAGACGGAGTCTCACTCTGTAGCCCAGGCTGGCCTCTGGCTCTCCTTGGTAGTTCCGCCACCTGGGGGGGGGGGGGATGGGGGGGCCTGTGGCACCTGAGCCCAGAAAGCCTTTCTGGTTCACTGCACTACAGGCCACAGGCCTTTACAGCTGCGGATTTCCTTCTGACTGAAGCCACCCCACTTATGGATATTTAGTTTCTCCTGCTTAACAAAATCTGGAGAAATGTTTATTAAGGAAACTTGGGCTTAGTGCTTGCTCTGCATGAGTTGGAGTGCTGGGTGTGGGCAGAGAATTCAGAGAGGCTCAGAGGGAGTTTCCCCGGCTTCTCTTTACCTCTGCAACCTCTGCAGAAGGGCCGTGTGCTTATTCTGGAAACCTCACAGAAAGTGTGGCATCTAACTCTGACTCCCCCACCCAGCGCACCCGACTTCCTTTGATGTTTAAAACAGAGTCTCCCGGGTGTAGGCTAGGCTGGCTTTAGAAGTCCCTGTCCTGCCTCCGCCTCTAGCTCTCAGCGCTGGGGCTGCAGGTGTACAGACCACGCCCAGCTTCCTGCAGTTGTTTTAACAGTGTTTGATTAGACCACGAGCTACTTACGACCATGCCCAAAGAAAAGTAAAGTTAAAAACAACCTCAGAAAGCTTGTTAGGGATTTAAGGGAGCGCCTGGCTGCTATCCCTGGTAACTATAGGTCCTGTTCTTCCAGGAGGGCAACCCCTGCCTTGGGCATTAGACCTCCCGGTGGAAGTGGCAAAATAGCTACGAGAACAATTTAAGAGAAGGGGGGATTTATTTTCGGCTCTTGTCTTTAGAAGCGTCAGACCATAGTAGACGGCTTCGGTGTTTCTATGTTCATGCTGGGGTTCCCATGGACGGAGAACATGATGTGTAGAGAAGCTCATATTACTGAGGCCCAGGAAGCCCTGCACCTGTGAGCGCGCGCATGAGGGTACACACACACACACACACACACACACACACACACACACGCACACGCACACGCACACGCACACACGCATGCACACACGCATGCGCGCGCGCACACGCACACACGCACACACAACACACACACCAAGGCTATGCTAGTGGGGCTTCTCCTTCCCTCCCTTCCATTCCATCTGTGGCCCCAGTCTGTGGGATGGTGCTCCCCACACTAGGGCAGGTCTTCCCCTTTAATTAAGCTCTCCAGAAACATCCTCACAGACACACCCAGCAGGACCCTTTCCTGATCCCCTATGTGCTTCTCAGTCAAGTTACACTGACTTCCCGCCTGGCTTCTGTCTCACTGCTAAGGGAATTGCCCTTTCCCCAAGTCAGGTCCCATCACCTGACCCAGCCAACTAGGGTACCCTACTCAAAAGAGGTATGCACATGCCTCAGAAATCTCAGAGGCCAAACTAAATACTTACTTTTGCTTTGGTTTTATAGAATTCTCTTAAGTTCAGTACATTAATACAAATTATATAATACACACATACACACACACACACACACACACACACACACTATGGCTCCTAGGAAGAATAAGGCAAAGATAAGGCCTTTGATAAAGAAAAAAATTGAAAATCTCTCACCCAGATTGGTTTCTGTTCTGGTTTTCCCTTAATATTAACAGGGAAGTGTGGCAGAACAGACTTATAGTCCTAACACTCAGGTGGTAGACACAGGAGGATTAGAAGTTCAAGGTCCCGGGGCGTGGTGGATTTCTTTGTATAGTCCTGGATGTCCTGGAACTCACTCTGAGGACCAGGCTGGCCTTGAACTCAGAAATCCGCCTGCCTCTGCCTCCCAGAGTGCTGGGATTACAGGCGTGCGCCACCATTGCCTGGCAAGGAGGATATTTTTAATTAATTATTTTTTTAATGCATATTAGTGTTCTGTCAACATGCATCTCTGTGTACCATACGTGTGCATGCTTGGTGCCTTCAGAGGCCAGAAGAGGGCATCAGGTCCTCTGCAACTGAAGATGATTGTGAGCCACCATGTAGGGGTGCTAGGAATTGAACCTGGGTCCCCTGAACTAGCTACCAGTGTTCTTAAGCACTGAGTCATCTCTCCAGCCCTAGTTATGGGGACCTAATGGGACAGCACAGATGCAAACATACAATTTAATGCCAATCGTTCAGTAAATGACGGACAGCAGTGGCCACTCTGTTGTCTCGGACATCAATCACCCTTCAGTATGAGCTGTCACTGGTTCATTTTGTTTCATTTTGGTTCATTCTTTTCTGGCCCTGGGGATTCAGTGCAGAGCCTTGCACATGCCCAGTGTGTGTCCCACCACTGGACAGTCTTCGCTCGTGGGCTCTTCCTTACAGTTCACAGAAGCCGTGCGTCCGCTTCTAGCTTATCTTCTTACTCTTCTCTAGAACCCTCACCATAACTCTGTTTGACGTTTCCATTCTTGTGACTGCTCCTGCCTTGGTGTCTGCTTCCTTAGCTCTCCACTCCCCCTGTCATGGCTGGACAAGCACAGTGGCCTTTTGCCTAATGGGAGGAATCATATTCAGAGACAAGCAACTGGGTACCAAGACGACCACACCCGGCAGTTAAGAGAAAGTACTCTCGAGTTGGACATGGTAGCACGTGCCTATGATCACAGTATTCAGGAATGCCAAGTCAGTAGTAGGATTGTGCGGTTTGAGGCTAACCTGCGCTACATAGTGAGACCACACCTTAAGACAAAACAGACCAGAAAGCAGGTCCTATGGAGGCTGAAGTTCTGGATACTGCACAGTGGTCGCCATGGCCATGAACACAGTGATAGTGTCCATGGACCCTCTGAGTCTCGGGTTCCTGACTGTCTTAGGGAATCCTAAGGAATTAATGAACTCATGTATACAAACCATATATATATGTTTTTCAAGACAGGGTTTCTCTGTATAGCCCTGGCTGTCCTGGAACTCACTCTGTAGACCAGACTGGCCTCGAACTCAGAAATCTGCCTGCCTCTGCCTCCCAAGAGCTGGGATTACAGGTGTGTGCCACCACTGCCCGGCTACAAACCATATATTATAGTTGATACAATAACTAACAACATGCACGAGGCATAAGTGTAAGTACTTTACATGGACTAATGAATGTCGTCATCGTAGTAGCTCTCTGCAGCAGGGTCCCTTATCGTCCTAGTTTACAGGGACAAAAACTGGAACCCCGGGGGAGTTGCCCCAAAGTCTCACAGCTAATAGTGGGAGCAGATCTGGGATCCAGGCTTTGGCACTCTGGGAACGGTAGATCTCAGTAAGAAACACACTTCTCCTTCCCTCTGTCTTTTCTCAAGGGCAGCCTAGTGTCACTGGTCCTGTGAATTTTGCAGCAGGAACCTGCTCTGTAGAGACAGAAATCCCTCCCTCTAGCTTTCCTTCCAGCAGATGGGGGGCTTTGGCCAAATGAACTTTCAACACAATATTCTGCTAAGTCTATGATTCTTGGAGGTGCCTGGAACAGGTGGTAGAAGATGGCCATTTTCTCCCGTCAGAGGGAGCTGCTTCACATTTGTCTGTTTTGTGTGTTAAGTATTTGTGTCAGATTGGGACCAGAGAGTAGAAGGAAGATCATTCTGAAGTGATAAGTGTTCCTTTCATTCACACCCCAGAGCAGTGGTTCTCAACGCGTGGGTCTTGACCCCTTTGAGTGGGTCAAATAACTTTTTCACAAGGGACACCTAAAACCATCCTGAATATCAGATATTTACATTACAATTCATAACAGTAGCAAATTTATGGTTATGAAGCAGCAACAAAATGATTTTATGGTTGGGGGCTACCACAACATGAGGAGGTGTGTGAAAGTGTCACAGCATTAGGAAACTTGAGAACTCTGGTTCTAAAATATTGTTGTAAGCATTATCATGTTTGTGTTGTTGTGCATAGGGAGTCTTGACCTTCCGAATGCCTTGATACCTCAGGCTTAGTAGGTACTTTTGTATTACGGATAAGCAAATGATGTACAGAAACAGCCACTGTGGTCTGTAGAGGAAATTGTAATAGCTGTCTAGTAGATCAAGAGACAGGACTTCAGCTCCCTCTGTGCACACCCTGAATTGGCTCCTGGTGGAGCCTTGCTTGCTTGCTTGCTGGCCCAAGGTATCCAGAGAGGTCCCTGCACTGTCTTTCTAAGCCTGGATTTCTGGTTGTAGGCCCTTACCCATCCTTTCTGTCTCCCAGATTCCATACCCCAGACACTCTGTAGCCCCTTCTCTTAGGTGCAAGTGGGCAGGGGGTACAGAAGGTCCCAGTTGAACTGCTCCTCATCCCCAAATCTTGCTTTCTGTCCCTAGAACACTGGACTCCGGCACCCACTACCAGAAAGTCCTGTTTATTTTCTCCTCTTGGCAAACGCTCTGGGCTCTTTGATTGCTTTTACAATTTTATAATTACAGGCTGTAATGGGCTGGGGTGTTTGAACTTCATCAGTAATTGCTTTCTACTTCTCCTACCCCAATTCTTCAAAGAAGAAAGAATATCTCCAAAGAAGGGAGTCCCCGAGCCAGGCCACACTGGGCCTAGAAACTTGGGTATGGGAAATTTGAGGCCCTGAGAATCTTGTTCTGTGACTACTAGGGTAACCCTCCCAGTCTTCACCCAGCCCTGGACTGTAATTACTAGCAGAATCACCCCTAACAGGGGTTCCTCTCCCAGCACTACTTGACAAAAAGTCCTTGTTTGCAGGGCCCTGAAGATTTGTCTGAAGGAGCTCAGCTAGGCTGGCCTTTCTGGAAGGAAGTGGTTGAGAGGCCAATGGAAGCTGCAGTTTCTCAGTTTCTTCCCCAGTCCATTGTAGAGTCCAAGAATTTCCTCAGGGCTTGGGGTGGGAGTCATTTAGCCTAGGCAGGCCCTGTAGAGGGACCACCAGCCCAACTCCCTGGAGCAAGAGAGAGGAAAAGAAACTTATCCTAAACCAAAATGACACACACACACACACACACCACACCCCTGCTTATATGTCTCACTGCCCTCTCCCTGTCCCCTGCCTGCAGGCAGCTGGTTCTGAGGGGCCACCCAGCCCCTGCCACTGCAGAGCAGAGAGCAGAGGCCCAGGCTGCTCCCAGCCTGCCTAGCAGGAGACCTGCCCCAACAGGCTCTCCCTGGGAAGACAGCACAGATCAAAAGAACTAGGAGTGTGAGTGAGTCCCAACCCTGGCTCCTCTTCCTGCCACTGTGACTTGCAGAAGAGTTAACTCCTTCACTGCCTGCAGGAAAGCCTCAGAGAGTCAGCAGAGTCCCTGGGAAGGAGATGGCACCAGAGGTGGCAGGCTTTGAGCCTAACGGTCTGGGAGGTCTGATAGCAGGCTGCGAGCAGCTCCTGTACTTGACAGTTGGTTGTGGTTGCTTTTCTTTATCTTCCTCCTCTTACCCCTCACAGGCCCCCAGGTTCCCTCCTCTGGCTCTGTCTTTGACTCTTATCGGGCAGGCGCTGCTGCATGGCTGGCTAGATTGTGCTGCCTCCAATAGGGTCTTGGAGTCCTTGGTGAACGCACGCGTGCACCTGTGCACAGGCGTGACCTTGAGGGAGCAGCCCTCTCATGTCGTCCCTCTTCAATCGGCCATCCTAAGGGAAAGGACAAAGGGATCAAGTGTAGGACAAGGGCTCTTTAAGGCCCTGGATTGGAACCAGAGTTTGGAAAGCTACAGGGTGGCAGGGAGAGGAGCACCTCTGGGTGACACACTGAGGTGGCAGCTCTCCCATGGGGGGGGGGGCAGAACAGTGTCCCAGGCTCCCAGCACTCTGCCTGAGCCTCACTCCTGAGAGGTGGCATTCCGTAGCTGCCCCTGGCTAGGCAGGGTTGGCTTCTCAGGTCTTCTCTAGCTTCCTCCAACTGCAGACACTCCCTGCCCTTTGTTCACAATGCTTGATCCCTGAGCAGGGGCTGTGTCTGTCACTCAAAAACCACCATCTGATACCCAGTGAAGCCGGGGGTGAGGGGTCTATTTCAAAATGAAAGCATGAATGCTATTCTTTGAAGGCAGAGGGCTGGCTCAGCCCGGGGTCCCAGGCTCTGCACATATACACATGAGTTCCCTGATTCCTTGCACACATCTTGTCAGTGGACAGGGTGCTTGTCCTAGGGTGAGATGAGTGTGCATGCGCCCTGGGGTTGAGAGCCAGCCGTGGCCAGGGTGGGACAAGCCTCTGCTCTGTTTCTGCAGGCCCGGATGGCTGGCGAGCGAGGAGCCAACGCTGTACTCTTTGACATCACCGAGGATCGATCAGCGGCCGAGCAGGTGCCTAGGGATGCGATGGGTGTTCCAGGAGGGGGTCTGGATGGAGCAAAGTAGGGTTCTTGTGGGTGGTAGCAGAAGTCAAGCAGCCCTGCTGGGGCTTTGTCTTCTACAGCTGCAGCAGCCCCTGGGACTGACTAAGCCAGTGGTGCTGATCTGGGGTCATGATGCGGAGAAACTGATGGAGTTTGTGTACAAGAACCGGAAGGCCTATGTGTGGATTGAGCTGAAGGAGCCCCCCGCTGGGGTAAGCACCTCAGGGCTCAGCCTTGCATCTGCAGTCACCTCCACTTCATCCACCAGCCCCCTGGAAACCCTCTAGAGTCCACCTAGCCATGCGTCTCAGGGAGTTTCTCCTACTCTCTGAGCCTCATCTACAAGATGAACAGATTGAGCCCAATGGTAGTTTTCAGCTCTGTGGTTTAAAGGTGAAGGAGAAGAGAAACCTGCCTGTGGGACTCCCAGGCTGTGAGCCTCGGTGCTCCCCTTTGCCTGCAAATGTGGGTGTAGCTTCCCAGATAACACCTCTCCTAACTGCACCCAGAGAGCACTCTCCTGCAGCCCCAAGCAGAGAGAGCTGTCTAGTCCTCTGCTGAGTTCCATCTCTTCATCCCTCGGGTAGGAGGCCCAGGGGCCCACAGCTCCCTCTCTTTAGTGGCTTTACTTTCCTCCCTGACTTGGTCTGGCTCTTTCTAGAGTGTGACCCTTTTCTTCTCTGCTTCCCCCACCCACATCCCCAGGCAAATTATGATGTATGGATCCTCCTGACCGTAGTGGGGACCGTCTTTGTGATCATCCTGGCTTCGGTGCTGCGCGTCAGGTGCCACCCCCACCATAGCAGACCGGTGAGCAGTGTCCGGCTGCCTGATAGGAGTGGGTATGGGTATGAATGTGGAGGAAGAAAGAAGAAAGTGAGAGACAGGTGTCTTTATGGCCGTGAAACAGCCTCCCCTTAAATAAACACTCTAGGCTCTCTGTTGCTTTTAGCAGCCTCTCCTCAGATCTCTTGTCCATCTGTCCATCCATCCATCAGTCTGTCCACCCATTTACCCATTTATCATCTATACTGAGTAATTCAGTTTCAGGTGTTGGGAACAGCACCATGAGTAAAATCAACCAAAAAAACAAAATAAAGCAAAACCCTCCTCTACTCTTAAAAACTTTTATTCAGCAGAGTAGTGGTGGTGGCATACACCTTTAATCCCAGGATTCAGGAGGCAGAGGCAGGTAGATCTCTCTGTGTTAGAGGCCAGCCTGGTCTACAGAGCAAGTTCCAGGACAGCCAGGGCTACACAGAGAGAAAAGACCCATTCACACAGAATAGAATAGTAAATACTTTTTTAAAGAATTATTTATTTGTTCTATGTGAGTACACTGTCACTCTCTTCAGACACACCAGAAGAGGGAGCCGAATTTCATTACAGATGGTTGTGAGCCACCATATGTGAGTACACTGTCACTCTCTTCAGACACACCAGAAGAGGGAGCCGAATTTCATTACAGATGGTTGTGAGCCACCATGCGGTTGCTGGGGCCTCTGGAAGAGCAGTCAATGAGTGCTCTTAACTGCTGAGCCATCTCTCCAGCCCCACGTAATAATATTGTGTGTCATCAAAGGAAGAAAAGTCTAATGGAGTATAGAGAACTGGTAGGACACAAGGTGCAGGAGCTCAGAAGGGACGCGCCCTTGAGGGCACTCATTTGGCTGTGCGATCTAATGGGGAGATGGACCTGGGTCCATGCTGGGGCCCAGGAGAGAGGAACGCAGAGCTCTTGCATCATTGTGAACTCCTTTCCTCTTCCCAGGATCCTCTTCAGCAGCGGACAGCCCAGGCCATCAGCCAGCTGGCCACCAGGAGGTACCAAGGCAGCTGTAGACGGGCTCGAGCGGAGTGGCCAGACTCAGGGAGTAGCTGCAGCTCAGCCCCCGTGTGTGCCATCTGTCTGGAAGAGTTCTCAGAGGGGCAGGTGAGGTGGGGCAGGCTGGAGATGGAGACGGTAGATGGGGCAGGGGTGGGCAGGTCTAGGTATGACTACATCACAACTACATCTGGGTTTATGTGTCCTCCAAGGCAGGTCACTCTAAGATGTGGCCGTTTTGCTGGGCTTCTGAGAACAATCAGTGATAATGTTGAGAGGGAGCCTCATGTCAGGCCACAGTAGCGCTTTAAACACCTTATCTCACGTTAGCCGAAGGACAGAGGAGGTTGGAGAATAGATTGGGTGCTTATCCTTACTGACAGCAGAAACTGTTGAGAAACGTGAACCAGGCATTGTGGTGCATGCCTCTAATCCAGCCTTGGGGTAATAGGAAAAAGAACTATGTAAAACTGTCTCAAAAAAAAAAAAAAAAAAAAAAAAGTAAAACCAAAAACTTGCCCAGAGCCATGCAGCTTAACACAAATCCTCCAGCTAACCAAAGCCCAACCCGCCACCATTACTCTCTATTCCTTTGCAAGTAGGTGACAGCAGGAAGGCAAGGCCAAGAGGGAGTTGGTTACCTTGTAACCTTTGTTTGGGGCACTCTTGTTTGCTTCAGGAGCTCCGGGTCATTTCCTGCCTCCACGAGTTTCATCGAACTTGTGTGGACCCCTGGCTATACCAGCATCGGACTTGCCCCCTCTGCATGTTCAACATCATAGGTAGGAGGTGAACTGAGGGGCCCCTCTGAGTGCATACAGGCGGATGTAGAACACAGCTGCTGCCCCTGTGGGGAAGGGTTTCTCTTGTGAGGCTGAGGAGAAGAAGAAGAAGCTGCCACCATGTTGGCTTCAGCTGCGAACTGCTCAACAGCACCTGTCTGTTGGGGAGGGTTGTCCATACTGAAGCCATCTTTGTTTTCTTAAAGAGTGTATTTTCACAGCCGTGTTGCTTCTAAATCTAATTTGTTTGCAACATTGTTATTCTAACGTTCTGGCAATAAGGGACCCTATTCTACTCATAGAGGTTCCGGGGTGGAAGTGCCCTCCCTATATGGCTGGTGGGAGGAGCAGGGATGACAGACAGCCTGACCTTAAGGATGAAGTTAAGTTCAGGCGCGGGTGTATTTTAGATTAGATGTTCTTATTTCCCCAAACTGAGCTCAGAAGCTATACAGGATCAGATGGGTGGTTACGCCTTTCTGAGTTCATTCTCCTTATGAAGTCTATGTTTGTGAAACCAAATGTCCCAATTCTCTATTCTTTTCCCAGAGGGAGATTCATTTTCCCAGGCCCTGGGAGCCTCTCCATCTTACCAAGAACCAGGCAGGAGACTCCACCTCATTCGCCAGCATCCTGGCCACGCCCACTATCATCTCCCTTCTGCCTACCTGTTGGGTCCATCTAGGAATTCAGTCACCCGGACCCCAAGACCTAGACCCTTCCTGCCCTCCCAGGAGCCAAGTATGGGCCCTCGGCATCAGCGCCTTCCCAGGGCTTCACACCTTCGGGCGCCGGAAGAACAGCAGCACTTGGCAGTATCCCCGCACTCCTATGCACAAGGCTGGGGGCTGAATCGCCTCCGATGTACCGCTCAGCATCCCACAGCTTGCCCAATGGCCCTACGACGGGCCAGGCCTCATGACAGCAGCGGGTCTGGAGAAAGCTACTGTACAGAACGCAGTGGTTACTTGGCAGATGGGCCAGCCAGTGACTCGAGCTCAGGACCCTGTCATGGCTCTTCCAGTGACTCAGTGGTCAACTGCACGGACATCAGCCTGCAGGGCATCCATGGCAGCAGTTCTACCTTCGGAAGCTCCCTGAGCAGTGACTTTGACCCGTTGGTATACTGTAGCCCTGAAGGGGATCTCCAAGGGAAAGGGATGCAACCTAATGTGACCTCTCGACCCCGCTCGCTGGACTCAGTGGTACCCACGGGAGAGACCCAGGTTTCCAGTCACATACACTATCACCGCCACCGCCACCACCACTACAAAAAGCAGTTCCAGTGGCATGGCAGGAAGCCTGGCCCAGAAACTGGGGTCCCACAGTCCAGGCCTGCTGCTTCTCACACTCAGCTAGAGCCATCTCTCCCTGACCAGCAACTCACCACACCCAACCCAACAGCTTCTTCAATGCTCCCCAACCCACAACGGCCCAGGGCCCTTACAGAGCCTGCCTCTGGCCTAGCAGAAGCTGCCAGCCCCAGCCCCAGCCCCAGCCCCAGCCCCAGCCCCCACAGTCTTTTGAACTTACAGAAATCCAGCCTCACTGTCAGACACCCACAGAGAAAACGGCGGGGTGGCCCATCAGAACCCCTGCCAAGCTCTCTGCCCCAGGACTTGACTGTGCACACAGCTTGCCCGGTTTTCCCCCACTACAGCCCCAGTCTAGTGTACCCTTGGCCCCCAGAGGTTCATCCACTGATGTTCAGACCTCCAGGCCTGGATAGGCGGCTGCTACATGAAGTCCCAGGCCCCTGTTACTCAAGTTCACAGCCAGTGTGGTTGTATCTGAATCCCCACCAGCCTCTGGGACCATGCTTACCTGAAGAGAGACATTCTAAGTGGAGTTTTGACACCCCAGAGGACAGATGTCCTTACTCACATTGCCAGGTGCTGCCAGCCCAGTCTGGTGAGTGTTCAGGAAGCAGGTGTTCTGGGAAAAGGAGAGTCCATCTGGATGTTGGAGGGCAGGTGACAAGAGCTAAGGGGTTGGTGAACTGAGGAGATTATGACTTACTTGAAGAACAGAAATCATAGGTGGTTCTCAGCTTCTCTAGGGGCCCTTGGGTTTTGGTAAAGGAACTATTAAGGTATAAAGGCAATGTTGGCACATGCCTTTAATCCTAGCACTAGGGAGGCAGAGAAAGACAGATCTATGAGTTCAAGGCCAGCCTGGGCTACAAAAGCAACAACAACAAAGGAGGGGAGAGAGAGAGACAGAGAGAGACAGAGACACAGAGTCACAAAGACAGAGACAGAGAGAAACCACTAAGGTTTTCTTCCAAGCACTCTTGTTAATAAGGCTAGCCACGTTTTCATGGGATCTCTAAGCTCTAAGCCAAAGCTTTGCACATTTGTCTGCATAAACCGTGCCTCCTTTCCAAGGCTAGCTGCCTCCCGCTCCTCCCACCTTTGAGAGCCTCAGGGCTTGAGAGCCAATGCCATTCCTTCATTTATTCATTTATTCACGTTCTCCTCCTGATCACATGCTAGCTATGTGCTAGGTCCTAGGCAGGCTTCTGAGGATGGGGAGCTTGCCACACAGAAGACCCAGGTCCGTGGGGAGACAGGCATGAAGACAGTGTGTAGAATCACAGTGTCCATGGTCACGTGATATGAGCATGGACCAGGTGTTTGATGATTCCCTTTTTTGGACTGTCAAACTGCTTCCAGTGCTGGCAGAATCAGACCACCTTTTGCTCTGAATTCGGTGCCTCCCTCCATCCCTCTTCCTTGCTCCTGACACTCACTGGTTCCTGTGCCTCTGCTAGCTCTGTCATCTTCTCAGGTCCGCTGCTGATGGCCCCTGTCCATAAGGATTACAGCCTGAAGGTCAAAGCAGGAGCCTCCCTCTGACAGGGTCACGGAGTTGAGAGGCCTGCACATGGCCTAGTGTTGTGTCCCATAGAGCTGTGCAGCTCAGCTCCCTCTGTCCCTTCATGCACTGTTAGGGTCATCAGCCTTTCTGTGAACTCTCTAGAATCAAATGCTCTGTTATGCCCACAGGCAGGAGAAATCCAACCTGATGTGGCCTTCAGTGCTCCAGCACCTGCGAGGTCCACCTAGCTCCCTTCCCTTCCTCTGCTCTCTGCTTTAATTGAGTTGGGTAAACATGAATTATAGTTCCTGCTGCCCAGAATGTCCCATTGACTTCCCTGTCCCTACAAACCCAATTCTTAACCACTTCTGTAAAACCAGCTGGTGCATCCTCACAGTCAGAAAGTCTGTCCTCGCTGCTGTGCGGGATATGCATTCCTCCCTCAGTGTGTCTCTGAGGCCCCTGGTTCTCTCCCACAGTCGCACAGAATATCCATGTGTGCATGCATGCTTTTTCTGCTAGCCTATTCTTCTAGATATTCTGTTCAGCAGGTGGTAGCAAGCCAAGTTCACAATGAATGCCTAATAAATATTTATAGGGGGAATGAATGAATAGTAAGTCCTACTCACAGCGGTTGCTGTGAGTACTTCTCTAGGTTTGTTTTTCTCTCCCGTTTCCCAGTGGGCCCCTCTCAGCTTTCAACCTAATTGCCTTCGCAGACATATTTCCTGCTTCTCCCTCTCTGTGGTCCCTTCCCTGCCACAGCCTCCACAGGTGCGAGAAGCAGGAGATTAGCTGGACCCTTGGTGACCTCTTTTCTCCCCCTCTCTTCTCATGCAGGCTCGGAAGAGGAGCTGGAGGAGCTGTGTGAACAGGCTGTGTGATATGACATGGTCAGATGAGGCTTCGGCGGTGGCGACTGTGCTCCCGATGACTCAGGGTTCTGCCTGGCATAGGGTCCTGCTCCTGGGAGGAGCAAGGGCCTTAGCAAGCACCCCTTTGTACCATGCTTCCTGGGACCACTGTCAGAAGAGTGGTGGCAGTGGGTGGCAGGAGTGCTGTCTCCTGCCCTCAACTCCCAAGCTTGTCTGTGGAATACACCTACAGTGCAGAAAGTCTTGTGTCAAGCCAGACAACCAGCCAGTATCCAGTGTGCACTTGTGGGGTAGACTCCTAAAGGCTGAGTTTTTGACAGGAAGCTCTAGGTGAATATCTAGATGTCCTAAAGGTGCTGCTCTTTCCCCAAGCCCTGCTGGGTTCCCCGGGCTAGGTTCCCCGGGCTGGGTCTCCGTTGCCCAGGCTTCAAGTTCACACAAGCCAGTTGGTTCCGCTGGGTGCATGACCACTGCTCACCTCCTTTCAAGGCTTCTCTGGGACAACTTCAGCTTTATCATTCCGTCTTCACAAAAGAACAAGGTGTTTAGGTGAACCCCAGTCCCAAGAGAGGTCTCGCTCGGCGCCTTCTCCAGCCTGCACCTGCCTGCTTGGTGCTCAGGGAGGGCCGGCTCTTCCTTCCCGTTCTTAAACCAATCTTACCCTGAAGACTTGGGGGAGTCAAAGAATAGAGTTCAGTCCCAGAGGTGGGGACTGTGCCGGACCTGCCTGGGATGAATCTTTTGATTATCAAACTCCTTGTCCCTTTGGCAACTCCAGTTCCTCTGAGGCAGGGAACAGGAATGGAGGGAATTAGTGCTCCTTGAAGCTTTCATGTCTCCTAAGTCCAAGGCAGGCAGAAATGAATGTCTACTAAACTTCATCCGGGAAGAGGGGGGGATGAGAGGAAGGTAGAGAAGGCACAGCTACAGCCAAGCAAGGAGTCTCCTCTGAGAAATTCTTGGCGCAGAGATGGAGAATGTAACCTCGTGGGTCTGCAGGGCCCAGAGGCCCACCTTTCCAGTATAAGCCATACAAACCAGCAACCCAACTGAAGGTGTGCAAGTGGAACTGGAGCAAAAAGTTGGCCTGGGCAGCTTGTACCAAGTGGGCAAGGGCTGGTGGACCTCCTGGGGCTCCTCGTCCTAGCATCCTGACCATTGTCAGCCCCTCGGGCAGTATCCTTGCCTGGAATGTGAATGTGGGGGCAAAATGGACATGGGATCCTACTTGGGGACCTTCCCTCCTCAGAGTCAGTGGGGAGACTGGCATCCAGACGCCCACATGGGTATTTATATCTGAACCAGACAGAAAGATGCTTGAATCAGGCACTATGTTGAGAAATGTATTTATTTGCTAATATATTTATCCATAAATATGACCTGGCTTTGTGGTTTTGCTTCATTATGACTTTTCACTCAGGTTAACAATTCCATCTTCTCTATCTTCTTTTGTTAAATTTTTGAGGCCCAGCCTGACCCCCAATTCACTACACAGCTGAGATCTAACCTCAAAGTGGCCCTCTTTCCCCTACCAATTACTGGGATTATAGGCATTTACCAATATTCCCTCTGGCTAGTGGGGATATCAAAAGCTAGACAGATTTAAAATCCCCAGAAAGATCGGAGAGAGCAGCATGCCTGGTTCTCTTCGTGATTCAGTCATTTATCTGTATTGGACTGCTTGATGACCCTGATGCTTCAGTGTCTGACTTTGTGACCTTACAATATTGTAAGTAAATACTGAACTTTGGTATGTGTGCACACCCATGTAGTGACAGGAGTGTGAGGGCAGCCTAATCTGTATAGCAAGTGCCAGAACAGCCAGAGCTACTTAATAAAGACTTTCAAAACAAACAAACATACAAACAAACAACAAAAAGGGTCTTTCACTTGAACTTGTCTGGAGTTCTAGGATCTGCCTATCTCTGGCCTTCAGTGCTATGATTACAGTAGTATACCATCACATCCAGCTTTTATGTGGTGGGTCCTGAGCCAGCTCCTCAGCAGGGTGACTGCCTTTTTCCATAAATAAAATGATCCTCTTTCAGAGTTGATACAAGACTTACATGAGATAGCACGGTAAAACTATATTCCAAACTGAAAAGAGATTTCCCAGTGCTAGAAAGTATCTAAAACCCAGTCACTGACCCCATGTAGTTTGCTGTTGTAGTTCAGTTTCAATTAGAAGGGCTGGAAGGACAGAACAGCAAGGATTGCAGCTATTTATATCCCAGCGCTCCAATTCAGATTAACACAAATGACCAGGCTTTTGCCTACACTCCAAGAGAAATGGTGCTTTCTCTGTAATCATTCCTGTGGGGGTCCCTGCGAACACTACGCTCTGTTCACACTGCACCAGACCTCGAACTTCTGTATGGTTTGCTCAGAATAGTGTCTGGGTGCCACTTCAGAAGACAAGGAATTCGGCGTCCTACACAGCACAGTGGCAGCTGGGGTAAGGGAAGAGTATGAGAAGAGATACCTAATCTACAGATGTTCTCATGGAATTATGTCTAAATGTGCCAAGACTTTTACAAAGCGTAAATTATGAGCCAGGCGGGCAATCGAGAGGCTTTTAGGAGGAATTAAATACGCGTTTCCCCTTACCCAACACCGCCCCCCCCCCCACCCGTCGGCGCGGCTCAAGCTAGCATTCTTGTGGACCGCAAACGAAACCCTATCACTCTCTTGCAGATACAAGAAGGGGTGGAGCCTCGTCAGGTTTTTTGTCTCTGCAGGCATCCAGAAAGGCAAGACTCATTGCCTCAAGCTTTAAAATAATCTAGCGTGAATCGGCGGCCTTGTATTCTGAACATTCCGGAGACCGAGAAGAGGGGCAGGGAGTACCAGGTCGGCCTTGGGTTAAAAAAGCCAAATACCTAGGCGTGGAGGTGCGCGCCCATAATCCCAGCACTCCGAAAGTGAAGGCAGGAAGATCAGGAGTTCAAGGTCACTGTTCGGTACTCAAGAGAGTTGGAGGCCACCTTAGGAATTACCATTTACTGTCTCAATAGATATGTAAACAAAATTAAACAAGCAGACAAAACAATCTAGGTTCTCCTCGGGAATCTGGAGAGAACGCGGGCCGGCAGCCAGACGGCTACATCAAAAGGCCCGCGTGTGGTGCGCAGTTCCAGAGTTGCTCAGCGCCACGCCTCCTGCGCATGCTCCAACCGCACCCTGATGCCCCGCCCCTACAGGCCCAACAGCTCCCAGCGCACTCTCTTCCGCTCGCTCTCGCGAGTCCAGGTGTCGGGGCCGCGCGCGGCCCAGGTGGCTGACGGCGGCCCCGCCCAGCGCTCCTGCGGGAGAAACCATCTTCTCCAAGGGGGGGAGGGGTGGGGCCCGCGATTGCCGGCACCGGAATCGGAAGTTACGTACAGGAAGCGGCTGGCATTCTGGGTAATGGTCTGTTTACTTCCTGCGGCTCTGCAACCTGTAGTATCATATCGTTGAGGATGGCCCTGGAGACGGTGCCGAAGGACCTGCGGCATCTGCGGGCTTGTTTGCTGTGCTCGTTAGTCAAGGTGTCCGTCGGGGCCTTGGTTGTAGGAACGACTGGGGAGGCAAAATGGGAGGAAGAGGGTGAAATGGGGCCAGACACAAGAAAGGAAAGGCCTGAGATTTAAGGAGTGGGAAGCCTAAGGGAGCCGTCGTTTACGTCCAAGGAGCGTAAGCTGGGTGTCTGTGCCTGCTGAGGACTGCGTTTCAGTTCTCAGCTTAACGTAGCACAAGTTTGTCTCCCCAACAGACGTCCGGTGAGCTTACTATGTTGGACTGGAAAGACACTAGGAGCCAAAGCCGCTGAGAGTAGCTGGAAAGGGTCCCTGACCTCAAAGAGACTAGAAAATATGTAAGCTGATTTAAGGACAAGATCAAAAGGTGTGAGGGTGAAGTTTAGGAACAGTTCGGAGAGCAGAGGGTGTTGGATTGTATAGAGAACGAAGAGGTTGGCTTTGTCAAAATACTAAGACGTTCATGCTCATCTTGCTTTTTTTTTCTCCCTTTCTAGACTATAGACCAGTTTGAATATGATGGGTGTGACAATTGCGATGCATACCTACAAATGAAGGGCAACAGAGAGATGGTTTATGACTGCACCAGCTCTTCATTTGATGGGTAGGCCCTTTCATGCTCCTTTTTTTGTTTTGTTTTGTTTTGTTTTGTTTTGTTTTTCGAGACAGGGTTATTCTGTGTAGCCCTGGCTATCCTGGAACTCACTCTGTAGACCAGGCTGGCCTCGAACTCAGAAATCCGCCTGCCTCTGCGCGTGTGCCACCATGCCCGGCTCCCTTCCTTGCCCCTTTGTTTACTTGTGCACCATCTTAGCTGTGACACATATTATTATATGGGGCAGATTTTTTGAGGTCGTAAGACTAGCTGGTCTCAACAGTTCTTCAGAGAGCTATTAATTCTATGGGTCCAGCCCAGTAGCTATGAACTTCTGTAGCTACTGAGTACTTGACATGTGGCAAGTTCAGATTAGAATATGCTTAAGTGTCAAATGCATAGCAGCGAATAAAGATTCAGCATGAGGAAAAAGAATGTCAAATAATCTGAAATTTTTTAAAGATTAGCTAAATGTCAAAGTAATGTTTTAGAGTTATTTGGTTAAAATAAATATTTAAGTTATTTTCATCTTTGCTGTTTTAAACAGTGACTAGGAGAACATTTTAAATGGTGTGTGCTTTTTCTGTTGTCCCATTTAACAATGCTTCACAACTCTTTGTCTGCTCAATTATAGTTGAGACTGTGTTTATGTTGTATACTAATGCCTGGCACGGGATGTGTGAGGTGGTAGAGCCTTAATGCTGGCGATTTGGAAGTAAAATACAGCGGGAGAGCATGTTATTACCATGTACAAAGCCCTGGATTTAATTCCTAGTATTCCTCCAAAAATGTTGGCTACATGAAAAATCTGTTTTGAAAATGAAGGGAGTACAGGAATCTATTCCCTCATACAGTATCTTAGTGAATATGGTGGCTTGCACCTATAATCCCGTCATCTAAGAGGGAGGCACCAGAGACTTGGGGGTTCAGAGCTAGCCTCAGATACATAGTGAGCTTGAGGCCAGCCTGAGCTACAAGAGACCCTGTCTCAAAGAAGACCAGCTAAAATATCTTAGTGGGTTAAGATGCCTGCCGGCAGGCCTGATAACCTTAACCTCAATCCCTGGATCCCACAAGGTGGCAGGAGAGAATGAAGTTCCTAGAATTGTTTCCTGACCTCTACACATTCACCCTGGCATGCATATGGGAGAGAGAGGATGGATGCACGTACACAAATGCACACATGCATACACACACACACACCCCAAGTAAGTTAACCAGAAAAATGAGAATAGAATGAGCAAAGCAAGAGTGGTCTGGCCTTTTCCCCAAGGCAGCAGCATTGCTAAGTTTCTTCTGAACTGCAGGCCAGTTAAAGACCTCCTCTGAGCTGAGCTTACGCCTAGTGTTAGTTAAGGTTCTATGAAGGTGGCTCTGTCCTTTAAGGGAGACTAAAAGCTGTAAAGACATGCTGATTGGGAACCTTTAGCTCCTGTGTGTGCAAATGCACATTCCTGTATTCGCTTTGTTTCTTCACTAGCCGCTGTTGACAATGATGTAGCTGGGTGTGTTGATGCAGCCTTCTGTCCTAGTTCTCAAGCTGAGGCAGGGGGACACAGTGTTCGGTAGCCCTTGGCTGCATCATGAGACCCTTATCTGAAAATACAGAATGTAGCCCTTGGCTGCATCATGAGACCCTTATCTGAAAATACAGAATGTAAAACGTAGTCACTCTTATCATTAAGTGAATACCAGTGCTAGCTGCTTTGAAAAATGTTGAGTTACACAGTAAGATATAAGCAAGTCACTTTGAATCCTTACCAATTTAACCTATTTAAAAACTATTTTAAAGATATGCTTTGTTT
The DNA here is from genome assembly GCF_947179515.1 of Apodemus sylvaticus. Taxonomy (NCBI): domain Eukaryota; kingdom Metazoa; phylum Chordata; class Mammalia; order Rodentia; family Muridae; genus Apodemus; species Apodemus sylvaticus. The sequence goes on along the minus strand of NC_067481.1, from coordinate 35,895,972 downwards.
TTAAATTATGCATATGTGTGTGGCTATGTGTGCATGAATACAAGTGCCCAAGGCCAGAGCCCTCACATCCTGTAGGAGCTAGAGTTAGAGGCGATTGTGACCCGTCTTATATGGGTGCTGGGAGCTACACTTGGGTCTCTTCAAGAACAGTGTGTGTTTTTAATCGCCGAGCTGCCTCTTCAGTTTCCAAAAGTTTCTTTCTTTTTACAGTTTGCTATTTTTATTTTGTATATATGTGTATATATATGTGTGTGTATACATATACACACACACACACACACACACACACACACGTATATGTGAGTATGTGTGTGTGTGGAGAGAGAGAGACAGAGCATGCATGCATGGATTTTTAAGAAATTATCTCACTGGGTGGTGGTGGTGCACGCCTGTAATCCCAGTACTCTGGGAGGCAGAGGCAGGCAGATTTCTGAGTTTGAGGCCAGCCTGATCTACAGAGTGAGTTCCAGGACAGCCAGGGTGATACAGAGAAACCCTGTCTCGAAAAAATCAAATCCAAAAAAAAAAAAAAGAAATTATTATCTCTTGATGCCATGGTTTCTTACCTTCTGGCCATTGTGAAGAATATACTTATGTAGATTAACTACCAGAGCTTTTGGATGTATGTTTGTTCGTAGAATTGCTGTATCATAATGTAACAACTAGTTGTTTGAGGAACCCAAAAGGAGTACTTTAAGGTTCCAGTTTCTCCCCTTTCCTAACTCCTATTGCTTGCTGGGTTTTGTTCTTGTGTTGGGTTTTATTTTTTAATTTATTTTTATTTATTTACTTATTTATTTTTTGAGACAGGGTTTCCCTGTCTCCTGAGTGGCCCAGAACTCAGATCCACCTGCCTCTATCTCCCAAGTGTTGGGAATATAGGTGTGTATTACTCCTGACTTCTTCTTTTTTTTTTTTTTTTTTTTTTTTTTTTGGTTTTTTTGGTTTTTTTGGATTTGGTTTTTTCAAGACAGGGTTTCTCTGTGTAGCCCTGACTGTCCTGGAGCTCACTCTGTAGACCAGGCTGGCCTCGAACTCAGAAATCCACCTGCCTCTGCCTCTGCCTCCCAGAGTGCTGGGGTTACAGGCATGCGCCACCACCACCCGGCTACTCCTGACTTTGTTTGTTGTTTCTGAAGAATCATCCTGCTGAGTGTGGATTATATCTTTATAATAGACCAACCCTCTTTCTAAATTTATTTTGGAAACAGGATTTTTTTTTTAAGTTTATTTATTATATATATGTAAATACACTGTAGTTGTCTTCAGACACACCAGAAGAGGGCATCAGATCTCATTACAGATGGTTGTGAACCACCATGTGGTTGCTGGGAATTGAACTCAGGACCTCTGGAAGAACAGTCAGTGGTCTTAACCACTGAGCCACCTCTCCAGCCCAAACAGGGTTATTTTTAGGTTGACCAAATAGACCTTGGACTGGAAGTCTGCTTTATCCTCCAGAGTAACTGGCATTACAGGCTGCCTGATAGGTGATCAGGCCTGACTAGAACTGCAGGATTTCAGAGGGAGCTGAGACGAGGTAGAAAGGACATTTCAATATAACCGAGAAGGTCGATTGTGAAGGGCAGAGAAAGTACAGGAGCTGGGGCGAGAGAGAGGCTGTGTAACTGTCTGTGGGGTCCGCCTGCAGAGCCACTTGCTCTCTTACCCTTTATTCTTTTTCTTTTCTTTTCTTATTTTTCTTTTTTTCCCTTCAAGACAGGGTTTCTCTGTATAGCCCTGGCTGTCCTGGAACTCAGAAATCCATCTGCCTCTGCCTCACAAGTGCTGGGATTAAAGGCGTGTGTCACCACTGCCTGGCCTTACCCTTCTTTCACTCCTGGACGTCAGCATTGTTGCCAGGAAACCGGGGGCGCCCATGGGGAGGCAGCCAGTGTGTCAGTTCCTAGGGAACTGTTCTATGGATTGGATGATTGACAGATGACCTCATAGTTCTCATAGCACCTGCCTGCGCACATAGTGGCTTTCTAGCCCTTGAGTAGGGTTTCTGCTCCTCAGCCTGTGGAAGCAGAGCTGTCTGCCAAAGGACTGATGGCATGGGAAGGGCACTTGGCATCTACTCTGTCAGGATCTGTACTAGGGACTTTGCATGCACTGTCTCACCCTGAGTCTTGCTGATGAAAATATGTGAAATGTCTCCAACTGTACTTGAGACTTCACAGCTCATGCCAGGCAGTGGTGGCGCACGCCTTTAATCCCAGCACTCCGGAGGCAGAGGCAGGCGGATATCTTGAGTTCGAGGTCAGCCTGGTCAACAGAGTGAGTTCCGGGACAGCCAGGACTGCACAGAGAAACCCTGTCTCAAAAAAATAAAATACAATAAAATAAAAACAAAAAAAAAACCCCAAAGAGACTGGAAAGCTCATTAAAGGAAAGGATGTCCAAGTCTAGTTCACTTCCAGGAAGCGTGTTCGTTGTTTAAGACTCCTTTGCAGCAGGCTCCAGACCCCTAGTGATTGGGCTGTTTGTCGTCAGTGCGGGACAGCACTTTTTACTGGCTATCCGGGGACATAGACTGAAAGGCCTTTGTCACTCCCTTCCTGAGTCAGCTCCTTCCCAGTGTTAGAACTGCTTCCCAGCGTTCCCACGGTGACCTTCTCCTCGGGTGCCTCACCTGGAGCTGTTGCTTAGCTCAGTAGCCCCCTCTAGCAGGGCAGCCTCAGGCTGACTCTTCATCTTCCCTCTCTAGAATCATCGCGATGATGAGTCCAGAGGACAGCTGGGTCTCCAAGTGGCAGCGTGTCAGTAAGTGTCATTCTTATCCTTGCCCTCTGCAGTGTTGGGAATGTGCCTAAGGATGTCTTAACTCAGCAGGGTCCGTGGTCCCATGTGGGAAAGATCGGGGTAGAGAAAAGCCAAGCCTTGGGGCTGGCAAGATGGCTCAGTAATGCCAGGCTAGCTAACTTGAGTCTGCTCTGGAACCCACATGTTGGAAGGAGAGAACTGACTGCAGATTGTCTTCCCCTCTACCTCTCTTCAATTTTTTGGCTTAATTCTTCATTGGTTTTTAGTCTTAACTCATTCCATTGTAATCTTCTCTCTTCCTCAGGTAACTTTAAGCCAGGAGTATATGCTGTGTCAGTCACTGGTCGCCTGCCCCAAGGTAATAGTTGTGACAGCAGCAGTGAGCATCTGCCAGGCCCAGCAGAAGCCTCTGTCTCCCAGTAGCTCTGCCTGGATCTCAGGCAGCCCCAGTGTCAGGGCTGGGGTGGCAGGCATCTTTATCCCCAGGACTCTCTCATGGAACTGTTTCTTTTTCTGTCGTAGGAATCGTGCGGGAGCTGAAGAGTCGAGGAGTGGCCTACAAATCCAGAGACACAGCAATAAAGACCTAGCTAGGCGCAGGCCAGAGCATCTTGTTTACTTCTGTTCTTGTTTTCTTGTGGAACTAAACAGGCGGGACCCCAAGAATCCCTGCCCAGTCTCAGGCTCAGCAGACTCCATGGCAGCAGCACACCCCGCCTTAAGTCTGCTCACTCTCTCTGACCACTGGTGAACTGGGAGTGCCTGGGTGGACTCAGAGGCCATATCAGGAGAGCAAGATGCTGATTTCCCACGTCTGTTCAGGGTTTTGCCTCTGTCCATGGGCAGGACTTTGGTTTAAATACCAATAAAATGAACCTTTGGAATATACTTAAAAGTATACTTAAAAGGCCTGTGCCTTGTGCTCCTTTTCCTCTTGCAGTGAGGCCTCACTTGCCCAGTGAGCTCTGAGGCAGCTCAGCCGAGGTCCTGTCTCTGGCCTGCCTCTGAGGGATATGGCTGCTCTGCTGTGTTTGCTGCTGTATCATGGGAAGGCCTGCTGTCCTGAGGCAAGGAAACAGTGTTGACTGGAAGTCCGTTCTATCTCCTGACCTGGCACATACCCTCCTTGAAGGAATCCAAGGCTCCTTAGTGCCTTTACCCCTGACGCTCTTTTATGTCTCTTTCTTCCTTTGTCTCTTTTCTATGTCATACCTTTCCTAGTTTCCGAGTTCACATTCTCCTTAGTACCCTGAGTGGCTGTTGGGTCTTGATCTGGGTTTTTGTTTCCATGGAAAACAGGCCCTCTTCTGGCTCAGAAGGGAGCCCTGGGTAATGCCACATTGACCAAGATGTGTTGTCTTTATAATAAAAATGTTTACTATATAGTCTTACTTAAATCACAGAAACTATCCCCATTTTGGTTTCTCTTTAGTTTCCATCTGTAAGATAGGAGTGATTACTCCTGTTTACCCTGTCTGTTTATTTCAGGGTTATAAGGACTGGAAATGAATAAGAAAAGTAGGTAGTTCCCCTAAAAGGGCCAGATGTAGCACATGCCTGAAATCTAGCACCCAGAATCTGAGGTTGGAGGTTAGGTCAAATCCGGGCTACATAATGAGACCCCATCTCACAAAGCCAAATAATTCTAAAGAGTACTGTGTAAAGTTGTCTGATTATTCTGCTACTCTTCAGTATTTACACAGTCTTCACAATTTATCAGAATTGGGGATGATGCCCAGGGCCTTCCTGCTGTAGGAGCACCACCTTGCTAGTGGAGTGCCTGCACTAGGCTCTGTCTCCTCTGTTGTCACCTGTGGAGTGTAAGAAGGAAGATCTGCTGACCCAGTGGCTGTCTCTTGACCCTGTGCTTATCTCAGCCTGTGGAAGGCAAGCTGGTGGTGACCAGGCTACTCACGTCCTCTTTCGGTCCCCACCAGGCGTGTTTTCACCTGCACCATCGAGCTCTGAGGGGCGAGATCATCACCCTCAATTCCAAGTCCAGCTGTTGAAGGAGTTCTCTAGCCCAGCCATCTAAAATTAGAACGCCATCGCTGGCGGATTCTTCAGTGAGTTTCATTTGGAAGGGGCCTTCATGGCTAGCCAGAGTAACTCTGTCAGGCTGGAACTTAACCTCCTGGAGGGAACAAGAAAGTTTCCCCAAGAGGGCCTTGACTGCGAAGCCAACACCTCAGCTTTCACTGGCTTTTTCAGAAGTCCCCTGGAAAGCCCCAGCTGCTGTTCTGTGTACATGACCCGGATGTGACTGTGTGGTGAGAATGGAAATAGTTGTGGGGAGGGGAGGCAAGAGCCTGCACAAATAACCACACTGGGGCTGCTTGAGTCCCACACCTCCTGGGCCCCAACTGTCAATCTCACAGGAAGTGAAAGACACAGCCACTGGCGACCATGGGGGCACGGGTCTTGTGGTAGCTTCCTCCGCCTGGTAGCTGCTTTTCCATCCCTCTCATCTTGTACTAGAACCCAGCAGCCCAGACAGGCAAGAAAGTCTCCCTTCCTTAGAGCTGAAAGACAAGGCGCTTGAGCCAGGAATTTGGTTCTGGACTCTCAGGGTGGGCTGTCTTGTGACATGGGGGCCTTTCAAATTCCAGGACTGCTGTCTGCCTTCTACCTCCTTAAGGGTTCAGTGCTTGCTGAAGCTTAGACCTTCCCCAGCTTAGGTTTGAGTGGGGCCAGGGTCTTAAGCCACTCCCTCTGACTCTATCACCAAGAGCCTCATGCCTGCTAGGCCATCGGTCTACCACTGAGCTCTCCCCAGCCCTTGTACTTTTGGGGTCATACCTTACTAATTTACACTGGCTAGAAAGTCACTCTGTAATGCAGACTGGCTTTGAACTTGGGTTCCCCCTGGCTCCCAAGTAACTGGGATGGCAGGTGTGTACCATGAGGCCTAGACCCTCTTGGTTCTTGTTCAGTGGTTTGACCCCTGTCTCTTGAGGGGGGCAAGGCTCCTCCCCTGTTCAACTGGGTAGATTCAGCTCAGACAAAACTAGAAACAGCACCTGCTTAGCCGCTTTGAGACTGCTGCCTCATCATGTTCTGCCTCCTGGTGTTGGTCTCCCTAAAGCTGAGGGACACAGTAACAGTCAGTGGTGACTGGAAGCTGGTAGAGCAAGTCACGATGTTTCAGCAGAGAGCAGTTTTCCTAAGAATAAGGGTGACAGGATGACTTGCCAGGTTGGGGGCAGACCCTGTTCTTGAGGTAGCTACCATGTTACCCTCAGCCTGTCTCCAGCCAGCTGCTCAGTCTTCAGGCCTGGCACCTGTTAGTCCAGTCTCTGAGTATATCAGAGGCAGGTAGGCAATGGTAAAGACAGACTTCACTTTGGAAGTCTAGCTCCCACTCAGTATCTAGAAAGACTTTAATGTAAATAGTATTTGGTAGTTGACAAAGGTCTTTGGCATCCGTGATCTCATCTGATCTGAAACTCCTGGGACGTAGTCCTTGTTTAGCAACAAAGAGACAAGCTGTGAGGGAGGTTCAAGCAGCTTAGCCATGATTTAGTAGTGGGGCCTTAGCTCAGACAATACAATGTCCACGTGGAGCACTGATGTTTCTTACCTGGTTGCTGCCTTAGGAAGGTTAGGCAGAACTGTGAGGCCACACACCTAGTCCCCACCCAGACCCTGCTGACCTCCCTACTTAACCCCTCTAGTCCCCAATCTGAACCTAACCATGAAGCAGTGGAGTCCTGGACCAGAGAGGAGGCGGAAGGGAAACTGGGCCAGGCCTTCCGTTCTCCTCAGTGGCTTCTCCCATTCATCTCCAAGGCCCAGGCACCTGCCGACCTGTGCCCACGCTGCCCATCTTCTGCATTGTCTCCTCTGCCTCCCTCCACCTGAGCCTGATTGTGGCCCCCACACAAGCTGATGGGACACACTCTTGTGTGATGAAAACAGGTTCCTGCTGAGGGCAAGAACCCCTGCGTCCCAGACCTGCTGCCACTGCCAACCCTGGCCCTGTGACTTCAAATCACCATGTCTGCACATTTTTTCTTTCTTTCCTTTTCCTTTCTCTTCTCTTCTTTTTCCATCTATTTTCTCCTTTTCTCTCTTTTAAAAAATTATTTATTTTATGTATATGCATACACTGTCGCTGTCTTCAGACACACCAGAAGAGGACATCGGATCCCATTACAGATGGCTGTGAGCCACCATATAGTTGCTGGGAATTGAACTCAGGACTTTTGGAAGAGCAGTCAGTGCTCTTCACCGCTGAGCCATCCATCTCTCCAGCCCTCTTTCTTTTTTCTTTTTTCCTTTCCTTGCTTTTCTTTTCCTCTTCCTCCTCCTCCTTGTCCTCCTCCTTCTCCTTTCTTCTTCTACAGGGTCTCACTATTATAATCCTTGCTGGTTAATCTAGAACTCACTGGAACAGACTGCAGTTAAAGATCTACCTTCCTCTGCCTCCCAAGAGCTGGGACTAAAAGTATGTGCCACTGTGCTCAGTGCAAAGCTTCTCTCCAACACCCAGTGGGCAAAGCTATAGGTCCAGTTGACAAAGCTGTAAGTCCAGTGGGCAAAGCTATAGGTCTAGTGGGCAGAGTTATAGGTCCAGTGGGCAAAGCTATAGGTCCAGTTGACAAAGCTGTAGGTCCAGTTGACAAAGCTGTAGGTCCAGTTGGCAAGACAGACACACCTGTGTTAGGCACACGTGGGAGAGAACATGCTGGCACTGATGTGTCTATAAAAAGATAGCATGGTATAATATGTTCTGTTGGGGGGTGCAATGAGGTATGGGGAACCAGCCACCCAACAGTATAGTATAGAATAGAGTTTATTCAGGGCATGGGGAGGGGAGTTAAGAGGGTAGTAGAGGCAGAGAGGGGGAGAGAGTAGAGAAGTAGAGGCCGGCCATGACCACATGAAGAGAGGGGGAAGAGAGAAGGGAAGAGAGAAGCAGGCAGGAAACAAGAGTAAGAGAGGAAGGGGGGCAAGAAGCCTCCTTTATGGTGGGTCAGGCCTTCCTGGCTATTGCCAGGTAACCGTGGGGAGGAGATTAGACAGAATGCTACCAGGCACTTAAGTGCCAGGAAGGTATTTCTCTTCTTTTTCTCAACCAAGCACTACCACTGAGCTACACTCCCCTGCCTTGTTAAGCTTTGAGACAGTTCACCAAATTATTCACACTTGTCTAGAACTTACTCTGTAGCCCAGGCTGGCCTTGAACGTAGAGAGTCTGCCTGCCTCTGCTAGTGCTGGGACTAAGGATGTGTATCCCCACTGCCCGGCATGCTTTGAACACTTGATCCTCCCAAGTAGCTGGCGCTGCAGTCCTGCACATCTCAATTTGCCTCCTTTCCTCCCCCCACCCCGTGTGTGCTGCTGAGGACTGAACCAGGGATTCTGTGCATAACAGGCAGTATTCTACCATTGAGATATATGTCTAGTCTTATTTTTTAATGTTTGACGTACTTTGCCATCCGCACACAAGAATCAGGATACAACTTAACCTCTACTTAGCTCGAACTCATTGTTATGAGCCTCCACATTTGTATCCTGTGGTAAAATGGTTTCAGGACTAATTATTTTCTTTACCTCTTGGATTCACAGCCTGTCAGCTGCCATGTCTGTCTGTCATTCATGGCTGTCGCCCTTCTACTTTTGCTTGAGCTGAAGGAACAGACGGCCACATTTGGTACATACTGTAGTGTGGCGGGTGAATGAGTAAGGCTTAGATCAGGAAAAGCACATGGCTGCTCGCCTGGGTATTTGGTTGGGTGCAGACACCTCCATCTGAGGGAGGGTGAGCTCCGGCCTGCTGGGGCTGTAGAACTGAAGGAAGATGGAATATTGGGGCTAGTGGAGTATTATTAAGGTCTCCACCTTATGAGTGACAGGACCAGACCACATCAACCTGACTCTAGGAGGAACCATGGCTGCATGGTGTGTCCTCAGAGGATTTGCCTCAAGGTGCTGCCATACTCTGAATGTCCCAGGAACAGGAACTAAGGGGGCACACCATACTACCCCTGTGCTGTTGACATCAGCATGTCGAGAGCTTGAGCATTAGGATGAAAACTATTGTCCCGTTGAGTTCTGGCCCTCCATCTCAACAGGCCCTTTGGGGAGAGGACAGCAGCATATGGAGGACGTGAGACCCGTGGAGCTTGCCTCGGGGTTCAGCCCGTGGTTGGTAGGTGCCTGTGCCTGTAGGTCAGGGGGCTAGCAGGCCCATTTCCAGAGCTCTGTGTGTTACTTCTGTATGTGTAGACTCCCTGCAGACTGAGCCCTTGTATTACACAGTGAACAGAGGGAAGAGCTTCAGACACCAAGGCCGGTCCCCTAGTCGCTTTCCAAAAGATGCTTCTCCTTCCTTCTCCCCAAACCCAGCATTTGCCACCCTCGATTTTTTTTTTCTTAGAAAAATATACCTGTAGGGACATTAGCGAATGGTGTGGTAACTGTGGATTGTTCCCTCGGGGACTGAATAGCAAAAGTCCGAAGAGAAAACACAACTCTGTACTTGGGAGGGGAAAGAGCTCTAGGAGGGAGAGGGTGCCAGTAACGACATAGTTTTTTTCTGGAACTCCGGACCTGGCAGGGACTGGATGACCAGAGACAACCTGGAAGCTTCCCCACTCCATAAAGACAGCTGCAGCACTTTCTCTGGGCAGCTGAAGAGACTCACTTCCTCAGCCCTGCCCCCTAGAGAAGCAGGAAGATGGAGGACGGCTCTCAGCCGGAGAGGTGGGGCATGACCCGACCTGGAATCCAGGCTTCTGCTGTGCTAGATGAGGTAGTGGAGGCAGGCGTGTCCCTGGATTAGGCAAATATCAGTCTCTTCTACCGAAGGAGAGAGGAATTGCCCCCCTCTATCTCCTTAGAGGTACCAGGACCGGAATTGAACCGATGTCCTTGCAAAAGGATCTTTTTCCTGGCAACTGGAGACAAGACCATGGTGGGAAATTGCCAGTGGCCTGTGGTTCCTACATAGCAAGTATACTCTCATGTGGCAATTTCCAGGTTCAAAACTACATCGGGTCCTCAGTGAAGGTCTCGCAAGACCTCAGTCCTCCCTTCTCACAGATGAGAGCACTTAGGCAGCACACTGCGGCATGCTGCGTTAGCCTTTCCCCTTGCCCATGGCCTTGTGCTTACGGCCCTTCTGGGGGCAGCAACAGGGTCAGGGTTAGAGGAGGGCAGTTCTCCTTGTGTTCCTTTTGCCTCCTGGAACCCCAACATGCAGTTGGGCCCCGGGGAAGTGTGTAGCTGTCAGTCTGCAGATCTCAGCACCAAGGTCCCTTTGGGAGTCAGGCCCTCAATACCCAGCTATGTTCACTAACCCGCAGACCCTCAGAGGAGGTGGGCTTGGATCCCCTGCCCCCATCTCCCACCTCCATTTGTCCCCAGCCTCTCACCTCCTCCCCCCCTTGGAACCACAGCCCCATGACGCTGACACTCATGCTCCATTGGTTTACACGAGAACATTTGCCCTTATTTGGCTAGGCCAGCTCCAGGCTGGGCCTCCACCTCCAGCCCAGCCCCCACATGCCTGTCTCTCTCTCTCTCTCACTTCGCCTTTTTGAGGTTTGGCTGTGGGGCCCAGTGGGCGTCACTTCAAACGCACTTTCTGGTTGAGTCACTTTTAACGGCTCCGGCTCCGGCTCTGTGCTGTTCACTCTGTTCCTGGGCACCCTCTCTGCTTGGAGGCTAACCCTCCCCCACCTCACTGCTGAAGAGGCTTGGGTGGATGGTGATCTTGGGCAGGTTTTGCAGACCACCTGGTAACCCATTTAGTCACATCCACTGTCCCTACTCACAAGCCTGGGACAGGGAAGTGGGCCCTGAGTCCCTCCCATAGCTTTTCCAGCTTTTTCCAGCTCCTTTCTTAGATGGGGATTTTGGGGACAGACAGGTCCTCATGGAAGAACCTCATGCTTCTTTGGGGGCAATTAGAATTGACTTCTTTGGGGTAACAGAAAAACAAGGTACACACTGTCGACTGACATTTAGGAAGAAGAAACTTAACCTGGCCAAGATTCCGGTTCCTCAATTCAAAATGGGGATACTGACATTTGCCTTACTGGGTCAGCGCGATCAAATGAGATGCAGACGGAATGTGCTCCTCCTGCACAGGCACCCTGCTGGACCCTCCTATGTCCTGGAGAGTGCTACATGGAAGCCAGGCTCTTCCTTATCTTGTATTTCCAGCTGTGTCGGGCGTGAGGAGTCCTGTGGAGGGCTTGAAAACCCTTCTGGCTGGGGAGCCCACTCTGGACTTTAGGGCGTCTACTGTACATCCATCTGGGAAGATGTACAGCTGCCCTGTGGCTTGGCGGGTTTAGAGTGGTGCTGTTGTTTCCTCCTACCATTAAGGGCCTTGGACCTTTGTCCTTGGGGATGCTCTAGAGTAAAAACAGGTCCTTCAATCAACTCTTTCCTCTATTCTGTAGTCAAACAGGCAGGACGGGGGTTCAGGGCAGATTCAGTAACAAAGCTACACTGTAAAAGCTCCAAGAGTCTTGTCCCTCCATTCTGTGCTCTTGGCTGTCCTCTTATTGAGGGTTGGATTTTGGTTGATTGACAGTTGGTAGCAGGCACTACTCTCTCCCAACTCCCTCCCCTTGTTTGCTTTCCTGAGTCGGCGCAGACCAAGCATGCTCTTCACATTCACACTATGTGTCCTGGACTCTCTTACAGCATGGAGACGTGAATGTGTGGGTGAGGAGCCCAGGCTGGATGCTATGCATGGCAGGCACAGGCACACACACACACACACACCACGAGGGAAGGGGAAATGAAAGAGAGAGACAGAAGAGGAGAGAGAGACAGACAGACAGACACACACACACACACAGGCACACACAGAGAGACACACAGAAACACACAGAGACACACAGAGACACACAGACACACACACACACACCACGAGGGAAGGGGAAATGAAAGAGAGAGACAGAAGAGGAGAGAGAGACAGACAGACAGACACACACACAGACACACACACAGAGACACACAGAGACACACAGACACACAGACACACACACACAGATTGAGATTATATTGTTTAATCCGGAGCCAGAACAGCTATGTCCATTAGGCCTCCATGTGTAGAGAGAACTGTCCTTTTTCTGCCAGCGTCCCTAGGAGATCCCAGAGAAGAATGCTGCTTCTGGTTTTGTAACCACTCCCACAGTTGTGGCAAGGGTGCCTTTCTCCCTTCCACAAACAGCCCCCCCCCCCCCCGTTCTTACACAGACTTTCTGCTTCTTCCCAGACGCTGTGGAAAGGACCCTGCACTTGGCCCTCACCTCAGCCTGCCTTCTGTTTCTCTCTCTGCTTGCAACTTGGCTTCCTAAGGGCCCCGTTGGCTGCTTGAATCCCCTGTCCCGTGATCTCAAAGCAGCCGAGCCAGAGACCTATAAAACAGCTTCCCAGAACGAGCTGTGTGTTGGAGCTGCCCCTTGTCTGACAGGACTTGAGCATTAGGTTGACTCTGGAAGATGTCTGGACAGAGGAGGCAGAGGCCAAGGGAGACCAGCTTCCCAATCTCCGGGCCCTCATGCTTGCCAAGGCACTGAGGGGACCCGGGATCCTCCTCGGTGCTGATGACCTCTGCTGGGGACTTGGCTGAGGCACTTCTGTCCACTGACCCTTGCTTTTCTTTGCCTTGTGATTGGCTTTACTCAGCTCTGCGGTGCTGGGGGATCAGTTTCCCTCCTTTGTGGCACTCCTGCCTCAATGAAGGCTCCCTGAAGGGTGGGCCTCTCAGGCTTCTCCATTTCCTGTTTGTGAGTGGTTAGCTCCTGTGGCTTCTCTCATCAGAAGCAGGTTATCTGGCCTGTCATCTCTGCCTGCTTGTCTGTCTGCCCACTGAGTGAGGCCCCAGGCCCGTGCAGCTGGAGTGAAGTCTTGGTTTTTGTCTCAGTGCTTTCACTTTGGGCCTCTGCTCCTTCTAAGGCAAAGACCTTAGGCAGAGGCCTTCAAAAGCCCTTTCCTCTGCTCCTTCGCTTTGCCCAGTTGCCCCTTCCAAGGTCTCTCCCGCTCAAATTTCCTTCTTCCAGAAGGCCTCTGCTGCCACCTGTCCTGCCTCTTTCCCCAGGTCTGCACCAAGGGAGGACTACTTGGTACCTACCCAAAACTCCCCTACACCCCACTACAGTGATCCCGAGTTCCTCCTCAGCTCTTCCCTTCCCAGAAACTGAGGGTCCTCCGCAGTGGGCCTGCGTGTTCTTCTTCAGGCCCACAGTCCTCATCCCAGCATACACAGCGGCTGTCCTCGGAGTTAGTCAGGAAGGGGTGGGAGGGAAAGACTGCTTCTGGAGCTTTCCAGGTCTGGGACTCATCCCCTAAGTGGACAGGGTTTTGTTTTCCATCCCCATAGTCCTCAGCCCTACTTTCATTTAGGGGAGATACTTCAGGAAATAAGGGTGCCCCAGAACCAGGGGCTGGAGAGATAGAGTTGGTAGAGCACTTGCCTAGACAGCACTAAGCCTGTAGTCCCAGTACTTACTGGAGGGGCAAGCGGATGGAAGTTCAAGGTCATCCTTGATTACATAGCAAGTCCAAGGCGAGCCTGAGCTACATAGGATTCTGTCTTTAAAAGTGGGGAGGGAGCGAATGGAGAGATGGCTCAGCACTTAGCACCGGCTGCTCTTCCAGGGGGTCTGGGTTCAATTCTCAGCACCTGCATGGCGGCTCACAACTGTCTCTCACTCTAATTCCAGGGGATCAGACACTTTCATATAGACAAACATGCAGGCAAAACACCAATGTAAATAAAATTATTTACAATAAAAGTAAATTATTTTTTAAAAAAATAATTTAAAAGCTCCCACAAACAAAGAGCCAAGCATAGTGGTGTATATCTTTGATCAGAGACCGGAGGATCTTTGTGAGTTTGAGGCCAGCCTCGTCTATATAGTGAATTCCAGGATAATCAAGACTACACAGAGAAACCCTGTCATTTAGTGAAAACCAGAAAGGACCTTGGAGGTTATTTTTCCACAGAATTTAAACAGCGGCAGCTGCCTTGTGTGTGCCTCACTGGGTCTGGATGCGGTCCCAAGGGTGACTTCGAATCATCTACTTGAACTCTCTCCTCAACCAAGAAAGCCATTAAGACCTCCTCCCCTTCCAGCCCCAGACTACCACCTATGGTTTTGATTGCCTCTTCCTAAGGGGGCTCAGGCAGCAGGAAGCTTTGGGGGCAACAGAGGGTTTTAGGCCTATCCTTCAGAGACACCTGTGTGCTCGGGACATGTCAGTCACAGTCATGTCACTGGCCAGAGTCCTAGGTGGGGCTTCCTGTGTCCTTGCGGGAGGCAGGGATGCCCAGGAGTGGAGAGCAGGCCCTCCAGACGAGCTGTTGTGCTGAGCTGGCTGCCTTCTACTGTGTGTGGCACCCCATTCCACACAGGACACACCCACTCTTCTAACACTTACTGTCCCATGTCCTTGCCTAAAATTCTGCCCCTTTCCCCACCTTTCCTTCTCTCTCCTCTGGTTCTCATTCTTAGGGGGTTTCAGGCTCAGCAGTGGTGAAGCCCAAGGCACAGGGGCCCTGAAGTCCTCCTCAGTTCCTCAGCCTCAAGATGGGAACTACAGAAAATTCCAGACCCTCCAAGAAACTCCCTGATTCCAGAAACTCTGTGGTTTAGAGATGAGCCCTGGGTGGTTTGGGGCACTAAAGGCCACCTACAGAGAGGACACAGCTTCTCAGAGGTAGCACCCCCTACCCTGCTCAGGACAGAAGAGGAGATGGAGTGCTCCTTGGACTCAGGGCTGCCTTGCTACAAGTTGTCACATACTCAAGACGTCTCTAGCACAACAGGGACCAGAAGCCAGGTCCTGCCTTTCATTCTGTGGTGCATCTTCTCTGGGACAGGGTGCCTCCCCAGTGATAGCTTTAGGGCTGTCCTAAGCCCCGAAGGATAGGGGTCCAGAAACCCAGGTTACTGCACAACTTTGATATTCTTATCTTCTTATCTCCTGGGGCAGCCACTTCCCCTCCACCCAGGTCTGAGGCCTGGTGGTGGTCTCTTAAAGGAACACTGACCTATTTTTGGCCGGCTAGCCTTGCAAGACCATTTAGGGCTGTTCCACCAGACCTTAGGAGTGAAGGGTCATGTTCTTCCTTTCTTACTCTCACTTGAGGGTGCAGGGATAGAGAAACTCTTTTCCAGGTTTCCTCTTACATGTGGCACAGTCTCCCTTTCTGTCTGACCCTCCTCTCCTCCAGTTCCCTTCTGGGCCTTGAATCTTTATTCCCTGAGGCCAGTCTGGACCTATGGCTAGACAGAGTTCCCAGAGGAACTCCCAAAGGAGATCTTAGTGGTTCGTCCTCTCTCCTCCTGCCTCTTCTAATTACCCCTCAAGGCCATTCTTGATTCCAGAGCCAAGCTTGCTGAGAGGCTCAGGGAAGCCAGGGAAAAATATTTCATACTCAGCCCCCCAAACTCCTGTCCAGACTCCCACCTTGTTCCCATCCCCCAGCTACGGGGCCCTAGGTTGGGCAGTTTCCTGTCTTCCCCATGGGGAAAGTGGGGGTTGACATGCAGGTGGGCGGGCCTGTACCCACATCCGGTGGCCAGGAGAACCTTTTTCCTCCCCTCCCCCAAAGACTCCAAGGTACCTATGCTCTACCCCAGGACCGTTATCCTGATATGCCTTGTTCTTGCATCCTTGTGAGCCCTAAAAATGGTATCAAGACCCAACCTCCGCACCTCCTCGTTTGTCCAGCCCCCCCCAAAAGACCTGAGGGGCTCATCTCCCCTGGGGAAGTGGTGGCTTTCAGAGATGTAACAGACACTGGGCCTAAGGAAGATGCTGGTGTGTGGGTTCCGACTTCCCTCATGCTTCTGCCCTTCCACAGCCTCTCAGAACGCTCAGAACAGCCACACTTGTCTTGATCTCAGTGACCAGAGGACAGTCCCTTCAGTGGGGCTAGGGCTCAGGCAACTGTATTTTTCTAGTGTTGGGATTCAGGCCTTTTTTTTTCTGGGCACTCACTGAAGGCCCTAGCAGGGAACTGTTGTCTCCTGGGGTCACCTCCAATGAGTCAGTGTCAACTCTTGAACCATCTCCTGTGGCTGGAGCCATTGGGGAAGGGCAAGCCTGGGACCCAGGAAGCCACCTGCCCAGGGCATGTGAGATGGCCTCTTCAGCACCACCACCCCCCCTCCCACCAATACCCAGCCTTGTCTCTGGTTTCCTGTCAGTCTGCACTCCCCAGGGAGGGGAGGGCTGGCTAATCTCTGATGCGTTGTGGAGGCGGGCTCCAAGACCGTTGGGCGCCCTGAGGTCTGACCCACGTGGCCTCAGGGTTATAAGCCCTGCCCACCCTGAAAGGAACCCCACTTTGGATCCTGCTCTCCTCAGCGCTGCAGCCTCAGGTAAGACCTAAATCTTCACTCTGGCCCCAACCAGGGCTCTTTAATTCTGGGCCTAAGGGACAGTGAAGGACTTGGGGTGCAGGTTCTAAGTGGAGGCTCAGGACAGCAGGAAGTTATGGGGTTGGGTACAGACGCTCCTTAGGAAAGGAGTAATGATTCTTGAATCCACCAGCCTTCATTGGAGACAGCTTTAAAATCTTTTAAATCTTGTTATTTTGTGTTTTTTCTTTTCTTTTTCTTTTGCTGGAGCTGGGGACTGAACCCAGGGCCTTGTGCTTGCCACTGAGCTAAATTCCCCAACTCCATCTTTTAAATCTTCTAAAGGCAGAATTAAAAAAGGAAAAATGACTTCTGGGCCCCCCTCCCGGGGGGGAAAATGTCATCTAAAGCTCTTAGCGGGGAGGGTCGGAGAGTAGGGTGGAGTTGGGAGAGTGGGCAAAGGCTTCATCAGTGACCGTATCCGCAGTTGGCGCCCAGTCATTTTCTTCCACCCAACATGGCCGCCATTTCTGTCAACACACTTTTAGATTCCGGCTTAAGGAGCATCCAGGAGTGAGGGAGTCAGGGGCCTTGGTCCAATGAAGTGACTAGGGACATAGGCTTCTGGGAGTTGAGGCCTTTGTCTAATGGGAAGGCTGGGCACCGAGGCCTTTATGAGAGGAGGCCATGACTGCCTCCGTTGGATTCAAGACAGTGTGGGTCCTATGGCTGGGAGGCACCACCCAGGATGTTGAAGTTTTAAAGATGGGGATGAGCCCTGGAGTGGCCATTGTCTCTACCTGAAAGTCCCTGAAAAGAGAGAGAATAGGGTGGAAACCTAGAGGGGGGGGGAAGGGAAGAGGGTTACAAAGAGGAAGTTGGGCGGGGGAAGAAGAGGCTAGTCTGGCGCCATGCTGAGTCACCACCCACAAGGCCTAGGGCGGGCCCTCTAGGGGGCCACCGGCAGGGTGGAGGGGTTCTCGGGAAGTTACAAGGAGGGGAGGGGGCAGGGGCCTTTATTAAAGCAGGACTTGGCAAGAAGAGCAGGTGGCCTGAAGAATCCCCGTGGACAGACAGACAGTGCAGTCACCCATAAAGTAGAAAGCACTACTAACAGCACTGGAGGGTGTAGTGTTTCCTACTTTATGGATGAGTGTACTGTGGGCTTCGGAGACCACGCCACGCCGCGGCCCCCTGCCACCGCCCTCCACCCCAACATCAAGGACACAGGTGAGCATCTCTCGCACCTCCTGGTTTGGCCAGGCCCCCTGAAAGACCTTCACAACTCCCCAAAGCACTGTGCTTCCTGACCCCCCGATACTTGAGGAAACAGCACAGCCGCTCTCTCGCATTCAAGTCCGTGAGGATATGGGGTGGGGCTGAATGTGTCTTGGTCCTGCACCGCAGGCACACTGGGGATTCCAGAAAGGAGACCAGATGGACGGAAATGGGTAAGGGTCACAGGGCCCTCAACACTAATAAAGAATGGACTTGTTTTACTTTTGTCTGAGACTCTGTTATTGGGGTTGTGTGAGTTCCCCGATGCCTGGGAACAGAACTGAGAGAGACTGGCTTTACTGACATGAGCAGAAGACTTAGGCCTGACTAAGACCCAGCCTGGGGGTGGAAAGGCTTGGGCCACCGGAAGCAGGCTTTCTAGCAATGCGAACAAAGGGTATGAGGGGACCTCTACGTTTGACCCTAATTTCTGCGCTAGCTTCCTCTTACTCTATACCTCCAGAATGAAGTCGGCTTGCCCCTCCGGTTTTGGTGTAAGAAAGTCGAGAGTAGTGGTTCTCAACCTTCTTACTGGTGTGACCCTTTAACACAATTCCGCATGGTTGTGGTGACCCCCAACCATAAAATTACTTTCGTTGCTACTTCATAAGTGTAATTTTGCTACTGTTATGAATCGTAATGCAAACATCTATGTTTTCTGATGGTCTTGGGTGACCCTGTAAAAGGGGTGTTTGTCTTGAAAGGGACCGCAACCCATAGCTGAGAACCACTGGTCTAGAGGATCCTTGTTGGTGTAAGAGTTGGACAAAAACCATGCTAGCACAGTGTGTGCCCACCTGCATTGTACACACCGACACAGGTCATTGGTGTTAGTCGATAAAGCACACATTCTCCACATTGTGTGCATTTCACCAGGGCCTGTACTCAGATGCCAGCAACATGTGTGCCCTGTGACATAGACAATGAGACATGGCTGTTGTCATGGGTATATAGTCACCTAGGACAAACACGTGTTCAATAGTACTTACATATATAATGAGACATATCACGCCAAAGAATATACCCATTAGTGACATCCACATGCAGTGGCTTCGTGTACAGATGACACTAACAGCAAGATCAAGATCTCTCTGGATTGCCACATCGATGAATTGAAGAATATTTTTGTTTATTTGTGTGTGAGTGGGTGTGTGTACTCATGTGCTGTGGTATGCATATAGGGCCAGAGTACACCTTCCAAGAAGGAGTTCTACACTTTGGCCAAGTGGTTACTGGGGATCAAATTCCCCAGGCTTAGTGGCAAATATGTCCACCCACAAAACCATCCTACTCACCAGATTGAGAAAAAAAATGTGTTTTTAATTGCAAGCCTTTTGTAGATGTCTGTAACCCTAGAAGCTGGAAGGCGCCTGAGCTAAAGCCCCTGTCACAAAGGAAGCTGTCTCTTTAGAATGCATAGACTTTGTCATTCTCATGATTTCAGTAGTGCAGTACAAATTATTTCTTAGCATTTACATTGTATTATAAAATAGATATTATAGGGCTGGAGAGATGGCTCAGCAGGTAAGAGCACCGACTGCTCTTCTGAAGGTCATGAGTTCAAATCCCAGCACCCACATGGTGGCTCACAACCATCCGTAAAGAGATCTGACGTCTTCTTCTGGTGTCTGAAGACAGCTACAGTGTACTTACATATAATAAGTAAATAAATCTTTAAAAAAAAGAATATTTTATTAAAAAAGGTATTATAAACAATCTAGAGATGATTTAAAGTATAAGGGAAGGCTGAGGATATAGCTCAGTGGTAGAGTGCCTGCCTAGCATGTGAGAAACCTTGGACATACAGAAGGATGTGTATAAACCACGTGCAGATATTTCATCACATTACATAAAATGACTTAAATGAGAACTTGGTGGGGTATCTTGAGGATCCTATAGACAATCCCCCTTAGGCATGGAGGGGTGAAAAAATGTATATAATGGAGCTAGCATGCACATCATGCCCAGCAGATATATTATCATTATATATATATATATCATTGTATGCTGTTGTACATTACTACCTGACAATGTATGTCATAATGTGTTAGTGCTGTGTAATGGCATAAATATCTGTGATTTGTGGCAAAATACAATGATAGACTCATACACATAATTGCATACACATAGATATTGTGGCAAATAGACATACAATGACACAAAAAATATATCCAATGAGATTCATAGACAAAATAGCACACATACATGCAATGATCTCCATGTGTACACAGACATACATAGATACTATACATACATACACACTTCTATACATACATGTACATGACATGCATATGCATGCTGACCTAAAGTTATGTGACAAACATGACATAGCATGTGTGCTGATGTTTACAGTTCTTTAGAGAAATGAATGCTATCTTCCCGCTATGCGACCCCACCCCTACCCGGTTCCATCAGCTCTGGCCTGGGTGGAGCCTACCATCCGGGTGGGAGTGTTCTCTATGCTTTAGCTGCTATTCCACAGGGGTGCCACATGAGGGCCCTCGACCTTGGCTTGAGACTGGCTTGTCTTGCTGCGTCCAGGAGCAACATTCTTATCTCTAGAGATCTAGGTGCCCCACATACAGGCAGACACCTGGGTGGGGCAATTCCTATGTCCTTGTTCCCCAAAACCATTTTCTCATAGCAAACATAAATAATAAATAAATAAATAAAGCCTAAGGCTAGACAGAAGATGAACTTCCCGACGGTTGAGGGCAAAGGCAGCCCAACAGGTCCTGTCTTGTGACCTCCCCTGCTGGCCTGGGAAGGCTGGGCTGCCCCCCCCCCCCGCCGCCCCCAAATGTGATCTGCCGTGGAGAAGCTGAAGTAATTTTTCGGCCTATTTCAACCTCTGTCGTTTTGCTCGTTTTCCTAATTTCAACCTTTTATTTCTTTGTTTTATCCCAAATCCCACCATTTCAGCTCTGTCCATTTTTATGGCTAGGTCTCTGTCATATTGTCCTATCTCCGTCAGTCTTGCCTGAAAGGAGAGGACTGTCCCTACTCCCTTTTCTCTGTACCCTGGAAGTGGGGGTCTGTGGGGTCAAGGGGATGAAGAGGCCATGTTGAGGGTCGGGGGTGGGGGGCGCGGTAGCTTTCTAAGCTACCATCCAGCAAGGAAGCTGCTCTTTCCTCTGTCCCGACCCTGCCAGCCTGCCAGCCGGTCCAGCCCACCAGTCCAGCGCCATCGCCATGGAAACCAGCAGCTGACTTCCTATTGGTGGGCAGGAGGGGAGGAGGAGGGGGAAGGGAGGGATGATGATTCTCCCCTGCTCCCCCCTCCCCATTCTGAGGCTCTGCCCTCCTTGGTGCCCACCATCTCATTTGGGGAGCTCCGGGACCGTGAGGGACCCCTGCAGTCCCTCGAACTGAGACTAGCTAAGGCAGAGACTATGAGGCAAGCAGCTCATCGCCCCAGGCCTCCTTAGGACCGCCCAGCCACCCAGCAAGCAAGTGAGCGGCAGCAGCGGAGAGAAAGGCTGGAGATAAAGGACCACAGTGGACCGCTGGGGATCGTTCCCAGGAACTCCCGAGGACCCATCCAGACAGAGGGGTCGTGATGGATGGCCAGACTCACAGACACTGAAAGACAGACACATCACTACAGATACATACAGCACTGAGATAGGACCAGCGACAGCATCACACATTGCCACAGCCCTGCGGTACAAGACAGCCCCTACCCCACACAGAAACAACTGGCAACTCTTAAATAGGCACAGACAGTGACACACAGCAGCACCCTTCTCAACATATACAAGTGGGGCTATTGCTCCTCCAATCACATAATAAAACATCACTGATCTGCAGGCACACATACACATACCTTCATCCAGGCACTCCTGGTGGTGGCCTCTGCACCTCCACCCCAGGGACAGCCTTGTCAGCACGCCGCCCCCCGCCCCCACATATACACACACATACACACGCACACAGAACCATGAGCTGACATACCCCCCAGCTCCAGTCTGGCAATCCAACCCTGCTACCTTCTGAAGCCTCCTTCGTGGGTGGGAAGAGCTCAGCCAACCTCTGATGGAGCCTCGGTGAAGCCAACCGCTTACAGGGAGAACGGTCTAGTCTGGCATGACCCTCTTCAGTCTCCCCGCTTGGCTGGGTGATGTCCCCAGGTCCAGGCTCTGGGGCCCCTTGCCGAAACCATGGAGCAACTGACAACCCTTCCGCGGCTTGGAGAGCCTGGAGCCATGGAACCATGGGCATTGCCGGCTTGGCAGCACTGGACTCAGGGCCAGGGGTGCAAACCTGGAGATGCGTCTCCAAGCATTGCTGGTACTCCAACAGCTCTGCAGGTTAAAGGATTGAGGTCTGAAGAGAGTTCCGAGCCTGAGGGAGCTCAGAGCCCTGGGCCTATCGGGAATACTGACCCTGAAGGAACAGACACTAGGCTGCCCAAGCTGGGGCAGCAAGCAGAGAGCCCTGGGTCCAGCTGCTCCTGGCTGGAGGATGGGGACGCACAGGCTTCTAAGGTAAGAGAGGCTGGGGAGGGCTGCAGGATGGACCGGCCATAACCTGTAGTCCCACTTCCCACATTCCCTGTCTTGGCTTGTCTCTGTGAATCTGTCTGTGTGGTTATCTGTCCTTCCTTCATTGGACAGGAATCTAAGTGGCCTCGTTCTGTTCTCTCGGGCTCTGCCCCTCAGTGTGTGTGTGCGTGTGTGTCTCTGATTATGTTAGGTCTCTTCCACCACGAGTCTGTCTGAGGGGATCTTGGGTATGCTGGGGGGTGTGGAGGTGGGCTCAGGGCTGGGCTGAGCCAAGGAAGATTCTGCTGTGGGTGGGTGTGAGTGAGCTACTGAAGAGGGTGAAGGAAGCAGGGCTTTAGGGGAGGGCGGGGGACTCTACACACTCAAGATGTCTAAAGGGACAGGGAGGGAGTTTGATCTGGCATTACCTAGAAGGCTGTGGGTAGAAAGACAAGCATAGGGAACAGGAAATGCCCCTCAGAATGGTGTGAGGCTGCCGCTGGAGGCATGGGCGGCTGGACTGTCCCTTCTCCTTAGGTCCAGGCAGTATCCCTCTCTAAAGGGCTGGGACACCAGAGATAATCTTCACTCTTTGGGTTATAGAGGGGAGGTGTTGCACATGGAAGACCCTGGCTAGGTTGAGTAGGTTTCTGAGACACTGTACCTGGTCCTTTCCTATGCCAGGCCAAGTTCAACATAGGTTTTGGGGACAGGCCTAATGTGGAGCTGCTGAGGGCCCTCGGGGAGCTGCGGCAGCGCTGTACCATCCTGAAGGAGGAGAACCAGATGCTGGTGAGGCCTGGAGAGTGAGGTCTCCCTCAGCACCCTCATCACCCCATAAACATTCTCTCCAAGGAGGGAGGCACCCACGGGTCACAAGATCACATGCCCCGACCCCAGTGAATCCTTGCTTAGCACTGCCAAGGATCTCACTGTGTGCCCAAAGCTCTAACCTAGGCCTTGGGTAGCAGGAATGGGTCTGTGGGATTCTCCCTACACAGTCCAATTCTGGCTGACTCCTTGTCAGAGAAAAAGCAGCTTCCCAGAGACGGAGGAGAAGGTACGGAGGCTAAAGCGGAAGAATGCTGAACTGGCGGTCATTGCCAAGCGCCTGGAGGAGAGGGCGCAGAAGCTGCAGGAAACGAACATGAGGGTGGTGAGGACAGACTGCAGGGAGGAGGCTTGGGTGGCTTGGCAAGAGGAGAACCAAGGCTGGGCTTGGGAGTCATAGACTTACTACCCAGGAAAGCCGGGAACCCGGGGGCCCGTAAGGCAGACACATGCTGGCCCTTGGGGGAGCTTAAAGGTGTCTGGAGCTACCCGAGGGAAAGGGGTGGGTGAGGAGGCTGCTGAGAAGTCAGGGGGCAGAATTCTGGATTAACACGTGCTGCAGCTGGTTGCAGCCTCCTGCTGAGCTCATCTGGGGTGTGGAGCTGGAGTGGGGGCGGGCAGCCCTGAATTATCAGTGTCCTCCAGTCTAAACTAAGATGTAGTGTTAACGCTTTCGATCCTGGTTGGGGACTTGCCTGGATGGCGTTCGAGGAGGATTCAGTTTAGTTTCTCTGAGGACCCAGACTGAGTTTCATCCTAATTCTCCGGAAGATGAGGAATGGAGAGGTGGGTGTATCTTAAACCCTCAGATGATCACTGGTTTTACCCCACCTCTGGCTAGGTGAGTGCCCCTGTGCCTCGATCCGGATCCAGTTTGGAGTTGTGCCGGAAAGCCCTAGCTCGCCAGCGAGCCCGAGACCTCAGTGAGACAGCCAGTGCACTGCTGGCCAAGGACAAACAGATTGCTGCCTTGCAGCGGGAATGCAGGGAGCTGCAGGCCAGACTCTCTCTGGCGGGCAAGGTGCGAAGGGGTCCTTGGCTTCTCTTGCTGCTGGATCCTACACAAGGATGTCTGCTTGGAGTGTGGGATGTGGACCAGATGTTAATGAGATGCAAATGAAGCGGAGAGGTGGAGGCTGCACGGGAGTAGGTTCCCCTGGCAACGGCCCAGGTGGGAGTGGGGAGAAGGCGCCCGAACCAAAGGGGGTGGAGCATGAGTCCCAGACCTGGACATTTCCATGCTTCAGGGTTGAAAGTGTGTGCCAGTGGATCTGTCTGTAGGAATCCACACATAGTTCACACTTGTGTGAAGGATTGTTCACGAGGCATTTAGCACAGTGCATGCACACAGCGAGCGCCCAGTGAACAAGTTGTTGTGAATGTCTGCCCACGGGCCAGGGGAGGCATGTAGCTGCATACTCATGCTTATATATGACCAACCATATATATATGCATGGGAGGATGCGCACTTTCCCGCGCAGCCAAACCGACCCAGTACGGTAGAGAGCTGGCAGTGTTGGAGGTGATCAAGGGGCCAAGAACGGGTTAGGACTGACTCGTCTCCTGGTCGCCCCACCCCAGGAAGGTCCCCAGTGGCTGCATATGAGGGACTTCGACCGATTGCTGCGCGAGTCCCAACGGGAGGTGCTGCGGCTGCAGAGGCAGATCGCCCTGCGCAGTCAGCGGGAGCCGCTCCGGCCTGCCCGGTTCCCGGGTCCTATTGCCCCCTCCAGAGTAGGGGCGCCGGCCCCCGGAGCCCCTGGAGAGGTGAGCGCCTGCGCAAGGGCAGGTGTGTGAGTGTGCTCAGATGCGGGGGTCAGGGCGATCCGGGAATCTTCCCCTGCCGGATACTCTGATGGGGACCCCGTGATGAAATGTACGCTTTCCCAGGGTCTACTGAGCCTTCCTCACTAGGGAACAGGGACTTATCCCAGCCTCCCGCGCCGCGCCCTACCCCTGGGGGCTTTCCGGGGTTCCTCCCTTCGCAGGCCCGTGCCCCACCGGGCCAGCCTGGCCGCCCCTGCCGTGTCGATAGTGGTACAGCCCGGCCGCAAATCCCTGGTTGCCCTGGCAGCCGCCCGGGGCCCAGCCCGCACCACCTCCTCCCGCAGCTGCGGTAGAGCGGGGACGCCCCCTTCAGCGTCCGCCCGGCGGCCTGGCCTGGCCCGGGTTATCCCGGCGGGGCGGTGCATACGACTCAGTTCCAGGTACGGGAGACCTTCATTGAGTGAGGGGCTAGATAGCTTCTGCCCGGAGGGCCTGAACCCCATATTCAGGACCCAGGGGCCTGCTTCTATTCACCGTCCTAGGTGGGCAGCGTTAGCCTCCTAGAAAGAAGGTTGGAAGGGAGGAAGACCTGATAGTGACCACGAAGGTCAGGGTGCAGGAATAAATGGGAAGCTGATGGGGGCGGGCTTGGCGGAAGCCAGGAGGGTCTGGCTAGGTTTGCACTACTCTAGGCCAAGTCCAGACAGGATGACCCAGAACCCTAGCTCTAAGAACACCATATATCCCTGGGGATCCGAGCAGCCTCCCAATTTCTCTGCCAGTCACTGAAGGACATCCAGGACAGTTATTGAGTGCAGAACAGTGCGGCTGCTGGAAGCTAAAACGGGAAAGCTTTGGCCTGGATAAAGGACCCATCTCCCAGGGCATACATGGGGCCTGGGATTTCAAAGCACTGTGACTCACAGATACAGAGCTGCAACCTTTACCCTTCCACGTCAGCTGGAGATGTTGGGAGGGCCGGGCAGACAGCACCCCTTACCAACTCCCTAGGTAGAGATGTCATCGGTGACCCAGTCATGAGGTGAGATCTTCCCGTGGCAGGCTAGCTTGGGGACAGGCTGCTCTGAGGCTGTGTTCTCTGGAGCCATGCCCCTGCTCCTGGATGTTTGCAGGCCGTTCTTCAGGATGATGTGGATAGCCCACAGGTGGTCCTAGGGGAACCAGAGAAACAGCAAAGGGTACAGCAGCTGGTAAGTCCTAGGTCGACGGCCGGAGGCAGCCCGCTCTGGGCAGTTGTACCTCTTTGCCCATGAGATGCCCTCGGTTCTGACCCTGCAGGAGTCTGAGCTCTGCAAGAAGCGAAAGAAATGTGAGAGCCTGGAGCAGGAAGCCAGGAAAAAACAGAGGCGATGTGAGGAGCTGGTAAGTTCTGGTCACCCACGATCAGGTTTCCCTCTTTCTCCCAGGCTTTCTCCCTCAGCTTCTCCTGCATTCCTTTCCTGACCATGCCAGGTCTCCACAGAAGGCCTTGCCTGGGAGGGAGGATCCCTTAACATGAGAGACTGAGAAAAGGGGGTTCTAGCCCATTCCTCAGCACTCGTGTGACTCCTCCCCACAGGAACTACAGCTGAGGGCAGCCCAGAATGAAAATGCCCGCCTGGTGGAGGAGAACTCTCGGCTCAGTGGGAGAGCCACAGAGAAGGAGCAGGTTCGGTGTCTGCCTTGTCTCTGGAGAGAGTTGTGCCTCAGGGAGGCCTGAAGGTCTCCTCTCAGGGTGGAGTTTGAAGGGGACCGTCCACCCATCCCTTGGCTAGTTGCTCGAGGGACAAAGTTTACACGCCCACCTCCCTGTCCATGTGCCTTCTCTCCAGGTGGAGTGGGAGAATGCAGAGCTGAAGGGACAGCTCCTGGGGGTGACACAGGAGAGGGACTCAGCCCTTCGTAAGAGCCAGGGCCTGCAAAGCAAGCTGGAGAGCCTGGAGCAGGTGCTGAAGGTGAGAGGCAGAAAGAGAAGGCGGGGCAAGAAGCCATGAGTGGAGCTTTTGGGCCTGAGGGAGGTCAGGGGCTGCCGGCCTCTGATACTTCCACCTCAGGGTTTCGTTTTCACAGAGGGTATCTGGAGTAGGTGGTAGCTGAGGTAACCTGGTCTTCTGTCTTCTGTGGAAATGGTGGGGTAGGAAGGCTCTGGCCTTGACCCACACCGCCTTGTGTTTCAGCATATGCGGGAGGTGGCCGAGCGGAGGCAGCAGCTGGAGTTGGAACATGAGCAGGCGAGGCTCAGCCTGCAGGAGAAGCAGGAAGAGGTCCGGAGGCTGCAGCAGGTGGGATCAGGAGCCAGGGACGTTGGGTGGCTGAGCCCCAGCCCTGCCACCTGCTCATCCAATAAGCATTTTTTTCATCTACCCACTACCATGTGCTAAACACTGGAGTGACCAATTGGAGGCCAGTGTGGGTGGTGTGGTGTGACCCCGGTCTTAGAAAATAAAAGGGAACAAATAAGCTTGATTCCATACAGGAAGTGACATGAAACACCTAACTTCACAAAATCCGTGCTGGTGGGAGGGGTACTGGGCGTGGCCTCCAGCAGGTTAGCAGACGAAAGAGCCGAGAGACAGTGATCTAGGAGGGTGCAAGTAATGGGGGGTGGGGGGGTGGGTGAGTAGATAGGTGAGTGGACCAGAAATATAGTTTGGGATGAAACCTAAGACCCATGTTGTGTCACCCCTTGTTTACTTGAATCCTGAGACTAGGTTTTCACCCTTCCCATGCTGGGATGGGGAGATGAAAACCTATTCTGTTGCTGCGACAAACACCATAACCAAAGCAAGCTAGGGGAGAAAAGAGTTAATTTTAATTATGCATTTCTGGATGATAGTCCACCATTGAGGGAAGTCCAGGCAGGAACTGAAGCAGAGACTATGGAAGAATGCTCCTTACTGGCTCTCTCTCTCTCTGGTTTTCCCAATGACTTATGCTCAACTAGCTTTCTTTTTCCTTTTTTTCTCTTTCTTTTCCTGTTTTTGAGCCACGGTCTTACTATATTACACTGGCTGTTCTAGAATGCTCTATGTAAAGCAGAATAGCCTTGAATTTAGAGAGCTCCTTTTGGCGCTGACTCTAGAATGCTGGGATTAAAGGTGTGTACCACCCCAACTAGCCCTAAGCCAGCTTTCTTATACAGCTGAGGGCCACCTGCCTAGGGAGGGCACCGCCCACAGTGGGCTGGGCCTCCTACATCAACTAGCAATCAAGACAGCACCCCACAGGCATTCCCACTGACCAATCTGATCGAGACAACCCTTCAACTGAGAATCTTTCTTTCCAGGTGACTCCAGGTTGGGTCAGGTCGGCAAAAACTAATTTGGACAGGGCAACAACTTTGGGGGACAGGGCACCTCGAGTCTAAAGTTTTGTAGGTTTTGGGGATATGATAAAAATGTTCAAACAGACATATCACATACAACTGGACCTGAGCTATGGGAAGATTGACCTTGTGGGTATTTGAGGCCATCAATAAGATGTTCAGAAGACAGCGGAGAGGATAAAATGGCTTGTGTCCAGGGGTACCTTGATATTCCAAGGGCTAGAAGACAGGAGTCAGGGAATAGAGGCTCAGAAGGCGCCATGGACAGGTTGGATAGATTCATCCACCAGAAGGGGAGGTTGTTCCTGTTTGAAGGATAGCTTGAGTAGGGGTCTGGAGGAAACCCTGTGGCTCCAGGCTCCCCAGACTCTTTCTCCTTTCCTCCCTCTGTGTCTCCCTTGTCTTTCTTGCCTCTCACTCTTCTCCTCCCTCACACATCTTTGTTGTCCACCTTGGGTCTGCTGTGTAAGCCTCCCGCCTAGCATTTTGCCTCTTCCTGTTTGTAGGCCCAGGCAGAAGCCAAGAGGGAACATGAGGGAGCCGTGCAGCTACTGGAGGTAGGGGCCTTGTAATGTGCAGGAGTGGGGGGAGTGGAAGGGGGACCCTTAGTGCTCCGAGGCTTGGCCGAATCGCCTTTATTTTTAGGCTTGGGTACACAGGGCCAGGGGTCCTGAGTCTCGTGGCAGTAGTCACCCATTGCTGCTGATCTCAGAAGCTGCTCTCCCTTTGAAATGTCCTTTGTATCCTTATTGGCTCACAGCACTGACAGGGTGGTATCCGTCTGTCAGAGGCCCCTCATTTCCCTCCTTCTCTGGGTTATTGACCCACAGAACTAAGTGTTTTCTTCTCTCCATTCTCTCTCTCCTCACCAGTCTACCTTGGATTCCATGCAGGTACAGTCTATTTATGCCCTCCACATCCTGGGTGTCCCCTTCCCACCCCTCTCATACCTCTTCCCCCAGGGACCAACTCTGATATCCAACAGAGGGGCCATCACTGATGGCCAATCAGAGACTCCAGAGATAGGCCAGGGAGTTTACAGGACACGTGGGCTGTTCTTATCCCAAACCTGCTACTGAGTTTGGCAGATGCAGGGCCTTCCTGCCCGTTGTCTTAGACCATGAGGACATTCATCACCCACTGACCAGCATTCCTTATGACACTGTCAGTGGGTGAGCCCTTGATCTAGAGACTTGCCTGGTAATTGAGAAAAGGTCATGAGAGCTGGCTTGTTCTATCCAAAGACATTCCTAACTTCCCATGGAACTTCTTGCCCACTCCTTTGAGGCCTATGGGACAATAACAAGGCACAGAGCTAAGAAAACTCCTGAGTTTGTGTTGGTGGTGGTGATGGGTGGAGGAGATCCCTTTGGCCTATAGGTATTCTGAGACAAGTGTGTCACCAGCCTGGGTCTGAGAGTTGGTGCTCAGGCTGGGGTTGGGGGAAACACATGTGTAAACTAAGGCCCATTGTGGCACTATGTAGAGCTGGCTAGCCCTATACGGCTCTGCTAGGCCTAGACAATCATAATGGGTCTTGTTTTCAGGCCCGGGTTCGAGAGCTTGAAGGCCAGTGTCGGAGCCAAACTGAGCGCTTCAGCCTTCTGGCTCAGGAACTGCAGGCCTTCCGTCTGCACCCGGGCCCTCTGGATCTGCTTACTTCAGCACTTGGCTGTAATGCCCTTGGGGACCATCCGCCACCCCACTGCTGCTGCTCTACCCCTCAGCCCTGCCAGGGGTCCGGCCCCAAAGGTAAGAGGTTCCAAAGGTAAGGGGTTCTCTAGTGACACCGGTCTGGAATCCTCAGATCTTTGTATAATGCAAGGAATTCAAGATTAGAGACCAGTCACTCATAGAAAGTTACACAGCAAGTTTTTATTTTTTGATGTTTTCGAGACAGGGTTTTTCTGTGTAGCCCTGGCTGTCCTGGAACTCACTCTGTAGACCAGGCTAGCCTTGAACTCAGAAATACACCTGCCCCTGCCTTCCAAGTGCTGGGATTAAAGGCATGCGCCACCACTGTCACATAGCAAGTTAAAGACACATCTTAAATCCAAGATCTCAGGCCACTGGTCTGCCTCTAACTGGGAGGTGAGTCCTATTGGTCAGGGTCTTAGGAAGAGTGGAGAATTGAAGGTCAGTCAGATGTAGTGGCCCTAGCTCCACTCTCTTACCAGTCAATTGGAGTTAGCACGTTGCTTAACCTCTCTAAGAGATCATTTCCTAAGCCATGAGGCAGGAAGAACTCAATGCATTTCATCAAGCATTCTGAGGATTCTGATATATATGATTCACAGTGAGTTTCTCCTCCAAGATTTCCCTTATTGTTAAGAAATCTGGGTATAGCCAGGCAGTGGTGGTGCACACCTTTAATCCCAGCACTTGGGAGGCAGAGGCAGGCAGGTTTCTGAGTTCAAGGCCAGCCTGGTTTACAGAGTGAGTTCCAGGACAGCCAGGGGCTATACAAACAAACCCTGTTTCAAAAAAACCAATAAATAAATAAATAAATAAATAAATAAATAAATAAATAAATAAATCTGGGAATAAAGGCCGCACACCCATATCCAGAAAGCTCCATCCTATTTCCCCAGTCCCTCCTCAGACCACAGATCTCAAACCCATTGGCATCTTCTCTTTAGATCTCAACCTCCCACCGGGCTCCCCAGGACGCTGTACCCCCAAATCTTCTGAGTCTGCTCTTGCAACCCTTACTGGAGTCCCTCGAAGGACATCTAAGAAGGCGGAGTCTCTTTCTAATTCTTCTCGCTCAGAGTCCATCCACAACAGCCCCAAGTCATGCCCCACACCAGAGGTTAGTGCCGGACCAGGGACTTTGGGCTTGGGTGTTGGCTTAGGGAAGGGTCAGGGGTAGGTCCCAACCTCTTGTGAAGGGAGTTAGGTAAGGTTACTGATCCCAAGCTAGGGTATAGAAGGCCTGTGGGTTCCTTTTATGGGCAGGAACTCAGGTGGCGCCTGCTCTCCAGGGCCTGCCTACCAGCAGTCAGTACCTCTCTGGAGTCCAGAGAGGCCCTAGAGTCTTGAGTTTGGTGGAGGAGACAGTTTGGCGCCTGGCTCACATAATGAGTCTGTTCGTATGCAGGACCGCAGTGGAAACAGTTGCTTAAGTGAGGAAGGGTGTAGGTCTCTGGATTCAGATCTCAGCTTTGTCTTAGGAACATCACACATGGTGTCTCTGGGCTTTCCCCATCTGTACACTGCGGGTGACAAACCTGCCTTGTAAGATTGTTATGAGGGCACCAGGAGATGCCCGGCGTATGGCGGCTGTGGTTGTTATTACGTCATCCACAGCTCTTCTCATCCCCCTGTCGCTCTTTCTACTGATGAACCCTGCAAAGCCGAGCGGACAGGCCAGAAGCAGAACTCCTGACCTGGAGTTTCAGAAAGTGGTAGAACCCAGCCCTAGGCCTCTGCTGCCCCCTGGTGGGAGAGAATGATGGCCCTGGTGTTGGGCTAGCCTCAGGGGATCCTAAGATCTGAGTTCCAGTGGGGTTAAAGCAGGAGGTAGAGTCACCTGAATAATAAAGAAGTGTCTTCCTTCTTGCTTCTAGTTCTTTACAATGAGGTGATTTGCTGAGTTTCTTCCTTAGGGAGTCAACTGTCACAGATGCCTGCTCTCCTCTGACCTGCTTTATTTCCTGGGTTGGAGCAAAGACTCAGAGAAGGGTCCAAGTTGTCCTCACACCCGTAGACTAGGACAGCTGTGTGCTTCACAGACCTTCTGTCTCAAGTCTCATTTAGGAAATTCCAGGCCTTGTTGCCACTGGCCTTGCAGGGGACATTTTATAACCCCTTCTCAAAGCCCTGGCTACTCTGCCTGCAGTGTCTTTGGCCTTGGACCTTGAACCCTAGACCTTTGAGAGGAACCAACTCTTTCTTCCTGCCCCAGGTGGACACAGCCAGTGAGGTGGAGGAGCTGGAAGTCGACAGTGTGTCCCTGCTCCCAGCAGCTCCGGAGAGCCACTCAGGAGGAGCCAGAATCCAGGTCTTCCTAGCACGTTATAGGTAGGTCCCTCTCACCCGCTCTGCCACCCTCAGAACTGGGGTGCATAGAGGACAGGTATGGATGAAGATGGAGACCCCCGGATGTAGTGGAGGGTGGTACATGGGTCCTGGCTGGACGCTGTGCTTATAGCATAGTTGAGTCAAGGTGGGTACCATGAGTGTTCAACTTGGCTACAGTAGAAGCCACACCTCCAGAAAGACTTGCTGTGTGACGGTGAGGAGCTGGGTGTGGAGCTGGGATGTCAGCTAGTGTGGTTTTCCTCCTCTGCTACTACCCCAACAGCTACAACCCCTTTGAGGGTCCCAATGAGAATCCAGAGGCCGAGCTTCCGCTGACAGCCGGCGAGTATATCTACGTCTATGGTACCATGGATGAAGATGGCTTTTTTGAAGGTAGGGCCGTTGTAGGGATCACTCTGCCCATTCTCCTGCTACTGAAGAACTCGGTCCTTCTTGTCACGCTCCTCGGCACACTCAATCCAGCCCAGCTAGGGGATGCTCTGAGATTCGGGACAGCCAGAGGGGAAAGAGAAAGTGGAGGAGGCCAGGGTTGGCTAGATTCATTTTTCTGCTAATAGGCAGAAAATGGCAGAGTTGAACATTGGCAAGGGTTATGGTCAGGCATCTGTCTGCATTGGGTGCTGGACTCCAGTCAGATAAGGGGAGAAGGGGTCCCATGGCTCCCACATGGTCTGTCTGAGCAGGTGGTAGGTAGGTGTCAGGGACAGGGCCGGACTGAGTTTCAGGGAGGTTGTCCAGGTCCTGAAGGGAGCCAGCCACAGGCCTCAGCACACACTTGAGACAGATGTCTCAGAGGCTCTATCAGCTGGTAGAACCTTCAGAAGGAAGGAGTGGTCACAGGAGCCTCTTCTACACTCCTATTGGCTGGCACTCCAAATTGCATTCTCTGACAGTGGGAAAGTTAGATTCTGGAGTGAGGCGTGCTTGGAACATGGCAAAGACCACGTCTGTGTGCAGAGATGTAGGAAATGGGTCAGAGCTGAGTGAACAGCTAGAGCTTTGGAGCCCGCCTAGTTCCTTTCCTGGGGCTCCAGGAGCAGTTGCTGGGTGTGTTGAGCCTGTCTGTATTCCTAACCCTAACCTCTGCATAAAGGTAGGTGCTAAAGAGCTAGGTTAATGACAGCCAGGAGAACTGTACTTAATTTATCTCTTTATTTGATTGTTTTGATCTTTGTTCTCACTGGGGTCGGTGCCTAGGACCGTGTATGTGAGTGCCTATAGAGGCCAGAAGATAATATCAGATTTTCTGGAGCCATTGTGGCTTCTGAGAACTGAACTTGTGTCCTCTGCAAGAGTAAGAAAATGCTCTTAACTGATGAGGCAACTGATGAGTTGGGTTTTTTTGTTTGTTTGTTTGTTTGCTTGCTTGCTTGCTTGCTTGCTTGCTTGCTTGGTTGGTTTTTTTCAAGATAAATTTCTCTGTGTAACCCTGGCTGTCCTAGAACTCTCTGTAGACCAGGCTGGCCTCAAACTCACAGAGATCTGTCTGCCTCTGCTTCTTGAGTGCTGGGATTAAAGGTGTGCACCACCACTGCCTGGCGAAATGATAATTTTATTTTTCTGTGGATTGATGTTACATCTGTGTGAGGATGTTGGATCCCCTAGAACAGACAGTTGTGAGCTGCCGTGTGTGTATGTGTGTGTGTGTGTGCTTCCTCTGGAAGAGCACCCAGCTCTCTTAACTGCTGAGTCCTCTATAGCCCCTCGTGAGCCACCCTCACTTTTGAGATATGATATCACTGTGAGATAAGATATCATTAAGTAATCCAGGTGAGCCCTAACTTCCCATCCACCTGTCTTTGACCTGCTGAGAGCTGAGACTATAGGCATATACTCAGATACTTCAGCTTTTTAATATGAAAGTTCCTAAATATGTAGAATACATTGAGAGGGGTAGGGGTGTGGTTCATTTGGTAGAGCACCTGCCTACCATGTGCAAAGTTATTGGCTCAGTCCCCAGTACAGTTGTCTGTACCTTGCCATGTTTTCTTGATCTGTATGTAAGTGAAAAAAAAAAACTACTTTAAAGTGGGTTATACGTCATGACATTTTTCCTAGAAATAGTTCAGTATTCGTTGCTTTAGGACACAAATGTTCTCCCAGGTCCTTGCAGTGCCAGCATCGCCTGGTTGCTGCAAAGAAATACTGAAACTCAATTCTTCCCAGACTGGACGTCTTTAGAATCTGAATTCTAATGATCCGTTTTCTAAGTGGTCCGTATGCACAGTAAGATTTAAGTAGCAATGTCCTGAGGGATGCAAACCCCGACACCACACCCACAAATGCAGTTAGTAGCTCTCTAATTAAAATCTTGATTGCCCTTGTATTTTAAAATCACCTGTGGTTAAAGGTTGGCTGGAATCAGATACTCATGAAGTAGCCATTGAGAAACAAGTTGCTTCTTCTCTGTCTTCCCTTCCCCTGCTCCCCCCACACCCCCCACCCTTTCTCTAACAGGGGAGCTCATGGATGGCAGAAGGGGCCTGGTCCCCTCTAACTTTGTAGAGCGTGTGTCTGATGACGACCTTCTGTCTACCCTCCCTCGGGAGCTGGCCGATTCATCGCACAGCTCCGGCCCTGAACTCAG
Organism: Apodemus sylvaticus; assembly: GCF_947179515.1. Classification (NCBI taxonomy): domain Eukaryota; kingdom Metazoa; phylum Chordata; class Mammalia; order Rodentia; family Muridae; genus Apodemus; species Apodemus sylvaticus. The sequence continues at coordinate 35,861,556 of NC_067481.1, read as the reverse complement.
TTTCCTGAGTGGAGGCAGGGGTGGTTGCAGTAGTGGGGGCCAGAGCAGCGGGGGACGTAGCCAACCCAGACCAGAGGAGGAGGCTGCAGGAGATGAACTCTGTCTGAGCCCCCCACCAGAGGGACTGGGCGAGCCTCTGGCTGTGCCTTACCCCCGACATATCACGGTCCTCAAGCAGCTAGCCCACAGCGTGGTGCTGGCTTGGGAGTTGCCTCCTGAGAGAGTAGATCTACGTGGCTTCCATATCTTTGTCAATGGGGAACTTCGTCAGGCCTTGGGGCCTGGTGTGCCCCCCAAAGCTGTGCTTGAAAATATGGACCTGCGGGCTGGGCCTCTCCATGTGTCTGTCCAGGCCCTAACTAGCAAGGGCAGCTCAGATCCTCTGCGCTGTTGTCTGGCTGTGGGTGCCGGAGCTGGGGTTGTACCCAGCCAGCTACGGATCCATAGGTTGACAGCCACATCTGCTGAGATCGCCTGGGTGCCAGGGAATAGCAACTTGGCCCACGCCATCTACCTCAATGGAGAAGAATGCTCACCTGCTCGCCCCAGCACCTACTGGGCAACCTTTTGTAACCTGAGGCCTGGCACACTCTATCAAGCCCGAGTGGAGGCTCAGATCCCATCTCAGGGGCCTTGGGAACCAAGCTGGGAGAGGCCAGAGCAGCGAGCTGCTACCTTGCAGTTCACCACACTTCCAGCAGGTATGTATGTGGGGATAATGGTGTCCCCAAACCCCCCAGGAGGCCAGCTCAAGAGTGCGTGTGGCAAGGGAGACTGGCTTTGTATGCATTCTCAAGGATGTGGCTGTCATTTCTACTTTGCTTCTTCTTGTGCCCCACCCCTCCCAGGCCTGCCTGACGCTCCACTGGATGTACAGGCTGAACCAGGACCCTCTCCTGGAATCTTGATGATCAGTTGGCTCCCTGTCACCATTGATGCTGCTGGTACCTCCAATGGTGTCCGGGTTACAGGCTACGCCATCTATGCTGATGGGCAGAAGGTATGGCTTGGGGACTCCAACTGTTAAGTCCCGGGGGAAGCATGTGGGTCCTTCCTTGCTATGCTTACTTAGAAGCCTGTCTTCCTGGCCTGGCAAAGATGTACAGTCCTAGCCTTTGGGCACCGTATAGTAAACCCGTTAAGAGCGTGGGTGTTGGCAGCCCATGAAAGATTTGAAATACTTGTACTCTGAAGCCATGTGGTCAGGAGGACTAAGAATGGGGCCTGGGAAAATGCTGTCGGGATGCCAGCAGCCGTCCATCCTGATCCTCCACTTGGCTATCTTAGTCTCCCTTCCCTGTTTTCCCTCTTCCTGTAGATCATGGAGGTGGCTTCCCCCACAGCAGGCAGTGTGCTGGTGGAGGTGTCTCAGCTGCAGCTGCTGCAGGCCTGCCATGAGGTGACTGTACGCACTATGTCACCCCATGGCGAGTCCACTGACTCTATCCCGGCCCCCGTTGCCCCAGCCCTGGCTTCTGCCTGCCAGCCAGCCAGGACGTCCTGTCTCTCACCACGACCAAGCCCAGAGGTCAGAACACCCCTTGCTTCAGTCTCCCCAGGGCTTGGGGATACCAGCTTTCCCCTCCGGCATCCTGTACCCCACGGAACTCAAGATTCCCCTGCAAGCCTTTCCACAGAGATGTCCAAAGGATCCCAGGAGGAACCTCCAGCCCCTTGCCCTCAGGTACTTAACTCTGCAATGGGAGGCTTGAAGTGCGAGTTGAAGGAAGGGTTGGAGTTTGCACTCATTCTCGATGCCATCCATTGCAGGAAGAGGCTGGGACACCTGTGCAGAGCATCTCAGAAGACAAGAGGGCTGTGGAGCCAACTCTGGGCCAGGAAGGCCCTGACCCTGTGGCTCCCTCCCTGGCTAAGCAGGCCGTGGAGTGCACTTCAGGAGATGCTGGCCCCACACCTTGCTCCACCCATGGAGAGCTGACCCAGAAGGAGCCAAGTTCTGCAGCCTGCCGAGGGGAAGATCTGGACTCCGGGCTGAAACTCAGATCTGAGGTAGAGCTGGAGACATGCTGTGTAGAGTCAAGACTTACCTTGCTGCCCTTCCTTTGCTCCTCATCTGCTCTGGCCTGATTGGGGGACTTCCTATGAGCTGTGTATCTGCCTCTTGGTTACATTTTTTCCTTGATTTTGTTCCCTGCTACCCTGTCTTGCTTACCTTCCTCCTCCCCTACCCTTGTGGTTCTGGGATGACTCTCTCCTCCTCTGTCAAGGGACCCTTTATGATCCTGGCTGGAGCTGTCCCTTCCTAGAGCCCTTCCCGATTTTCCTTCAAAGCTCTGCTCTTTTTCTTACAGTTTGGTACTCCTATTGGGAGACAGGGGCTCATTCTGTAGTCCAGCCTGGCCCAAACTCACTCTGTAGCCTAGGTGGGCCGTCACCCTCCTGCCATAGCCTTCTGAGTATTATGATTGCAGCCGTTAAACGCTGCCTTCCCTTTTTTTTTCCAGAAAGAAGACATGTCAGAGCTTGGAGTTCGCCTGGCGAATTCCCTCACGGATCACGGCCGCAACTCAGACTTGTCAGACATCCAGGAAGAAGAGGAAGAGGAGGAAGAAGAGGAAGAGGAGCTGGGTTCCAGGCCCTGTTCCTCCCAGAAGCAGGTTGCTGGCAACAGCGTCAGGGAGAATGGAGCCAAGGTAATGGGGTGGGGAGAAGCTGGTGGGCCCCAGACCTCAGGCTCCGCTGGGCTCCACTCCCCAGGGCAGCTGCTCCAGGAAGTCTAGGTGTGTGGCCTGGGCCCAGTCCTAAGTGGCAGATGTGAAGAGGCAGTGCTACTGCCCTCAGGGAGTGGGGGAGGGGAGCATGGTTCATGCTTTGCCCTAGTCCCTGGAAACGGTCTCAGACAGGGCCTTCCCCGGGCTAGGAGGCTCAGGGCAGGGAATGGAGAATTCTTTTCTGACTGTTCCAGCTTGCTCCCTCATGCTCCTGCCCCACAGAGATCTATGTCCTCCTCTCTTCAGCCTGGACATGTGTGTGACTTCGGTCCAGCCACTGTCCCCTCTGATTCTTTCCTCTTGGCAGGAAGCTAAGGGGAGGGCTGGGTGTGCGGTCCCAACCCCATGTCCTCGTTCGAGGGCAAAGGTCCCAGACCTCTCATCTTTCTCGTGGCCGTCTCTTCCTTGCTGCTCTCTTCTCCTCACTCCCAGCCCCAGCCAGACCCCTTTTGTGAGACTGACAGCGACGAGGAGTTCCTGGAGCAGATACTGGAGTTGCCGCTCCAGCAGCTCTGCAGCAAGAAGCTGTTCAGCATCCCCGAGGAGGAGGAGGAGGAGGAGGAGGAGGAGGAGGAGGAGGAGGAGGAGGAGGAGGAGGAGCTGGAGAAACGAGGGCCCAGCGGCTCTTCCCATGAACTTGCATTGCTAGGGCCAGGCTGTCAGCCCCAGGGACCTGGTCCGTGTCCCTTGTCTCCTGAGCTCTCTGGGGCCAGGGAGCACGTGGAGGATGTGCTGGGAGTCGTTGGTGGAAACAGCCGGAGGAGAGGAGGTGGCTCCCCTGAGAAACTCCCAAACCGCAAGCGACCTCAGGACCCCCGAGAACACTGCAGCAGGCTTCTTGGCAATGGCGGGCCCCAGACCTCTACACGGCCTGTCCCTCCACGGGAGAGGGGCAGCCTCCCTGTGATTGAGGGCACCAGGGTTGGACAGGAGCCCGGTGGGAGAGGGCGGCCGGGTCTTTCCCGGAGGTGTCCCCGTGGCCCTGCTCCAGAATCCAGCTTGGTCAGCTGCCTCTCTCCGAAGTGTTTGGAGATCAGCATCGAGTATGATTCTGAGGATGAGCAGGAGGCGGGCAGTGGTGGTGTCAACATCAGCAGCTCCTGCTATCCCATGGATGGGGAGGCCTGGGGCACAGCGGCAGCGGCAGCAGGAAGGCCCAGGGGACCTCCGAAGGTCAATTCAGGCCCCAACGCCTACCTGCGCCTCCCGGCCTGGGAGAAAGGGGAACCAGAGCGGAGAGGCCGCAGTGCGATTGGCAGAACCAAGGAGTCAACGTCCCGGGTCTGTGCCCACTCCCTGCTTTGGGCGGCCCCCTGCCTGCTGCTGCCTGGTGGCTCTGCTAGCTGCCCACCAGCCACTCCCATTCCACGCTGCCACCTCCATCAGCAGAGCTGGGGCGGGGCCTCCGGGCTGCCTCACCTGTCTCCTCCCACCTACATTCCACTGCTTTCTGCTTCTGCTGAACGGAACTGGGATGCACACTATTCTGTTATCACTGGCTGCTGCCTGCCACATGCCATCTTGGGCAGGGTGGCCCTTTCCTCTGAGTAGCTAGTTGTGTCTTCAGAACACTTGACTGTGATGCCATGTCCAGAGAGTCACCAGCCCTGATGCTGTTGGGAGACTGCCCTCTCACACTCTCCTTGGCCATCTCAGGCCCCTCTACTGCACTCATGCATTGGGGAGCCGGGTGCCTCCGCCTGTCCTCCCACCATGCGGGTGTCTGGTGCCTCAGTGAGGCTGGGCCAGACCCCTGGAGAGGAATTCTGTGCTCCTGTTCTGATGTGTTGCTTACGCTGCTGCTGCTGCCAGGGCCAGAGCCGGGGAGCATGGGCCACCACAGGGGATAGAATGTCACCTCTGCCCTCTGTTGCCCTCTCTTTGCAGGCTACAGAAACTGGGGAGTCCAGAGGGCAGGACAGCTCTGGGCGGAGAGGACCCCAGAGTAGAGGGACCCGGGTGCCTAGGTCGGGCACCACTGAGCTGGGTGAGCACCTAGTTATGGGCAGGGTGGACCTAGGGAAACTTTTCCCTACTTTGGATGGAGCTCACTAAGTCACTGATGTGTCCCTAACCCTGTCCACTAGCCCCTCCAAGGAGCCCTCAAGAAGCACCACCTCATCAGGATCTACCTGTGAGGGTCTTTGTGGCTCTGTTTGACTACGACCCTGTATCAATGTCACCAAACCCTGATGCTGGAGAAGAGGAACTTCCCTTCAGGGAGGGCCAGCTCCTCAAGGTGACAAACTTACCCTGTGGGGCCAGAGCTCCAGTCTCTAGCCAGAATCTTCTCTGAACTTTCTCTTGCATAGGGTTGAGGGAGGGTCAGAGAACATGGCCTTCTAGAGCCCAATCGTTGGATTTGGTTGGGCCCTGCTTCTGCTTGCCCGTGTAGCTTTGAATAAGTTGTAGACCCTCTCTGGGCCCCAGTTTCCTCCGTGGTAGAATGGGAATGGTCCTTATGACTTCCTAGAGTGGCCTGCAGAGTGAATGACTCAAGATCCACACAGCACTTCAATCTGCCATTTGGTCAGCACAGTGGGACTATCTGCTGGTTATTAATAGCATTTTTATTATTCCCCCAAGTATTGATGGAAGGCTGTTTGCTATGCTCTGGGGCTGGAGAGATCCAGTCTGGGGTGCTTTGAGGTAAAGGCCGTGTAGACAGCAACCTGGGGGGGCGGTACAGAAGAGGCGACTTGCTCAAGTTCCTCTTAGTCCTAAGTCTTAGCTGCTCGCTCTCTCCTCTGCTCTGGTCTGCAGAAGAGAGCATTCTTCTGCAGTTCATTCTTCTGCAGTTCTAAGTGGAGGTGCCACCAGGCATCAGGGCTGGGGTGCACGGAGAGGGCAGAACTAGTATTGAGACAACCGGTCTTCACTTCCAGGTGTTTGGAGACAAAGACGCTGACGGTTTCTACCGGGGCGAGAGTGGGGGCCGCACAGGCTACATCCCCTGCAACATGGTGGCTGAGGTGACTGTGGACAGTCCAGCGGGGAGACATCAGCTGCTCCAGCGGGGTTTCTTGCCCCCAAATGTTCTCACCGAGGCCTCGGGTAGGACCTGCTGCTGTTCCTCACCTGTTACCACCCACTCTTGGTTTTAACCCAGTCCCATCCTGAGAGGTTCATATGTCTGTGAGGGCTCAAGGTGCCTCATTGGTCCTGAGTTTAGTGGAGCCACCGACGCCTGGCACGCCTTGTCCTGTCCCTCGTCTTTCTGCAGCTGGCCTCAGGGTATTGCCTGTTGAAGAGATTACAAAGCTGTAATTTAAGTCCTGAGGGTCAGTTTAACTCGCATTGCACATAGGAGGTGCAGGTCCTTAAGTGAACTCGAGTAAGAAATGCAAATAAAATAAAATAAAATAAAATAAATAAAATAAAATGGAGGAAAGAAGCTTGCTCAGAAAGCTCAGAGGACAGGAGCATGGCTTGCAGCTCTTGCCTAGTGTGCAAGGTCCTACGTGGGTTCACAGCATTGCAAAACCAGACAACAGACATGGGAGCCCTGGGAGAGGCCTCTAGTCTGCCCTATTCCCCTACTCCTGCCTCAGTTTCTCTCTTAGATCTATCTGCCTTTCTCAATCAGGAAATGGTCCCTCTGTGTACTCCTCAGCACACACACCTGGTCCTCCCCCCAAGCCTCGCCGGTCCAAGAAAGGTAAGACCCCAACATCCTGCGGTACCTATGACTCTTTATGTGGGTTGGGGTGTGGCAGCACCGTGTGACTTTCTGAAGAGACACCTGCAGGATTTTGAATAGTTGAGGGGATTAAAGCAGACTCCCACCCACGTCAGCCGTCTGTAGTGGGGGCTTGTGGCTCTGTGTACCCTGACGCGTGTTGCTTACTGGCTCTGGGTCTCAGTTCAGTGTTGAAGCAAAGGCTTGTGCTGATGTCCCGAGTATCTCTCCTCCTGTGTCCTTCATGGGAGGGTGAGTACTCTGTCTGTACTCCACCCCAGCCTGGGACAAAGAGGGAAAGGCAGGAAGGATTCAGAGGCCCATTCTCTCCACAGTGGAGCTGGAAGGTCCTACACAGCTCTGTCCAGGTGAGGAGCCATCTTTGGGCAAGGGTGTCTGGGAAGGGGTGCGATAGGGAGGCGGCATTCTTTAAGAGTGCTGACAGTGGAGTGGTGGGGGAATTTGAGGTGGTGACCATGGGGCTTCAGCATAGAGGACAATGTATAGAAGAGTTCAGGAGCTTCTTCCTCCCGCTATAGGTCCCCCTAAGCTGATCCATTCTGCTGCCCTGAAAACCTCCCGACCTATGGTGGCTGCGTTTGACTACAACCCTCGGGAGAACTCCCCCAATATGGATGTGGAAGTGAGGGCCCACAGATGACATCTGGTGACTGGGAGTGGGGTCGCAAGGCCTTCCCAGGTCTGACATCTGTCTCTTGCTCTCTTCGCAGGCAGAGCTGCCCTTCAAGGCAGGGGATGTCATTACTGTGTTTGGGAATATGGACGACGATGGTTTCTACTATGTAAGATCCTCATAGGGGAAGGAAGGTGTACTGTAGTCCGGTTCACCAGCTGGGCAGGCATATGAGCAAGCCTTCCTGGCAGAAGGCTGGAGGAATGAGCTGGATTACTTCCCTTAGTGGTGATGTTCCTCAGGCAATTCCCCAGGGTCTCAAGGTCAAGGGGATGGGACTGGGGACTTCTCAGTCTCATCAGCGGCATCTCCTCCTCAGGGGGAGCTGAATGGACAAAGGGGCCTGGTTCCATCCAACTTCCTGGAAGGCCCTGGGCCTGAGGCAGGCGGCCTAGAGTCTGGGACATCTCAAGCTGAGGGTCAGGTCAGTGAGGAGCTGGGCTACCAAATCAGCATTTCATCTCTATCCCACTGGTATGCTGGGGCTGGGATAGTATGGCGGAGAGTCTCAGAGGCCTGACTATGATACCAGGGAAAACTAAGTGCCCCAGCAGAGAAGGGCTCCACTAGGCCACCCTTTCCTCCTATATGCAGATCAGTGATGGCAGGGACCCTGCTTCTCAGGCCATCTGACCCAACTGATGATACTCAGGGGCTGATGCAAGTGGAGGGCCTGGCCACTAGCCGGTTATTCAGGGTACTTCCACCTTGCTAGGTCTGGGTGCCTCCAGGGTACCATTTGAAGCTAGTTGCCCTGCAAGGTCTGACTTCTTGGGTTCTCTTTCCGTGGGGCCCCCTTGGGAGGGGTGGAATGTCATTAAGTGTCCAGACCCAGAGAGCGGGAAGGCCTCGAAGGGGCCAAGCTTCAACCAGAAACGCCACACAGTGGCTACAAACGCAAAGGCTGTGTCAAGCTGACGCCCCCAGGTACCTGAGCCACTCACTCGGTGACTGACGGAGGGCATGCGGGCCGGTTGGTGGGTAACCCGTCTCCCCTCTTTGTTCCCTGTTCTCAGAGAACGAGGAGGAGAAGAGTCCAGTGCTAGATGGAGATAGTGTAGAGAGAACAACATGTAAGTGGGGGACTGGCTTCCATGTTCCATGTAACCTCCATCCCTACCTCACCTCACAAGACTCTGCCTCACATGGAGCTGCTGAGTGGGGGAGGGACATCGTGCCATGAACCAGGTGTGGGTATGGGACCTCCACTCTCGCTGCCTTGCCTTTACCCAGCTAGTGGGGTGGCATGTCATCCTAGCACATGACACTGCACCTTAGCTGACTCCTCATATTCTGTCATGCAGCTTCGAGAAATCATGTGCTACTCACGTTATGACTCAGTGGTATTATGATACTATATGGCTGTGGTATTATAATATTGCGATTACTATTGGTGACAGGGAAGTGACACAGACATGTCACCAGTAATAATAGTCTTCCCACCCTGGTCCTCTGTGATTCAGCCTATTAGACTCTTAGACACCTGCTTTTATGCCTGTCTCCTAAGTTTCTCTGCTTAGAGGATAAAAGGGAGAGCATGAATAGAGGAAATCTATGGGCATCTTCAAGCTCCTCCCCTTCGGGGCTCAGTGAACCCTTCTTTTTGTTTTTGTTTTTGTTAGACAGGGTTTCTCTGTGTAGCCCTGGCTGTCCTGGAACTCACTCTGTAGACCAGGCTGGCCTCGAACTCAGAAATCCGCCTGCCTCTGCCTCCCAAGTGCTGGGATTACAGGCGTGCACCACCACCGCCCTTCTTTTGTTTCCCTAGCCCCCTCTCCATCTCAGGAAAGGGTAGGGTGTGGCCATGAGCCTTGGCTGTAAGTTTACTGACACTTAGGACCGGACAAATGCCCTCTGTATATCCTTTTGTTTCCTCTGCCAGTTCGCCCATGATGGCGACAGCAGCAGCATGATGGCGGCCATAGCTTTGGTTGTGTGCCTGGTCCCTCGGCTCTAGTCTGGGCTCTGTGGTTGGTTTTGGTCAGGAGCTTGCCAAGCTTTTGGCAGCATTGGGGGCTGGAGAGAGAGAAAAAAGAAGACACAGTTTGTCAAGAGGTGATAAGGCTGTGCCCAGGTTCAGGTGGTGTTCATTTGGGAATAGCTTCCTGGTGATTACCTGGTTGGCCTAATTTCCTGCCCTTAGGTCACCAGAGAGCACTGCCTGGTGGGCCTGGGTCAGGAGGAGACTCAGCATTATGGATGGAGCAGGGAGGAGGGTTATCAAGACAGTGCTCAGAAAGGGGTTGTCTGGGAGTCCACTCAGGGCAGAGCCTCACCATCTCCCCTTGGCTTGGTTCTCCAAAGACACCTTGGAGCACTGTGCCTACTGTCTTGATGGAGATGCGCCTGGCTTTTTGTCTGTGAGGGTGTTCCTACCTCTAAGTGTCTTTGTCTTTCCTCCTCCTCCCTGGGCAGCAAGATAGATGGCATGTGAGAAGGTGGGTCAGCTTGGCACCTACAGGGAGGCCCCGGGAAGGGAGGGAGCACACCCAGAGCTACCAGTGACAAAGCAGAGCTCGACTCTGTCCCATGGGACTCCCGTCCTTCCGCAGGTTCTCATTATCATCTCCCTTCACCTCCATGCTGTGTGTGTGCACGCGCATGTGAGTGCCCGTGCACGTGTGCCTTGGGGGTGTGTCTGTCTGTGTATCTGTAGGTAGGTGTGTGTATGTGTGACTCTTATGTGTATCTGTATGTGTCTTGTAAGTGTGTATGTCTCTGTGTGCATCTGTATGTGTGTGTGTATGTCTTGTGTGTCTGTGTGCACTGTATGTGTGTATGTATCTGTATGTGTATGTCTTGTGTGTCTGTGTGTGTGTCTGTCTGTGTGCATGTATCTTGTGAGTGTGTATTTCTGTGTGTATCTGTATGTGTGTGTGTATCTCTTTGTGTGTATCTGTATGTGTGTGTGTGTGTGTGTGTGTGTATCTGTGTGTCTGTGTGTATCTCTTTGTGTGGATCTGTATGTGTGTGTCTGTGTGTATCTGTGTGTCTGTGTGTCTGCAGCAACAGCAAGGTCTGTGACAGAAGAACAGAGGAGCAAAGGCACAGGAGGGAGGAGCTGGCCCCAGCCTCACCCTTCTTTCTTACATTTCAGGACCCTAGAATCACCATACAAGGGCCTCCAGTGCCCCCGGGCTGCCACTATGCCCTCAGCTCTGGAAGTTCCTCCAGGACCAAACTGGGGGAGTCGCAGGGCATAGCTGAGAAGAAGCAGGGTCTCCTCGCCAAAGGAAAGGAACTCCTCAAAAGGCTGGGCTCCAGAAAAGACTGAGGCTGTCATCTGTCCTATAGGCAGAAGCGGACCCTGGAAGCGCTCCAGATCAACTCAGTGGCTGGACAGGGAAACCTGGCTCCTGTTCTCTGAGCAAACTGGCACTCAAAGGGACTCAGGGGACCTGGTGAGGGTGGGGTCACATGCATCCTTAGTGAGGAGTCCTCTAGATGGGCTCTTCCAGGAGGGCACTGAGCCCCAGAGTAAGTAAGGCACTGTCAGAGCAGGACTGGACCCATGCCTCTGGCCTCCCAGTCTGTCCCAGTCTGTCCCAGTCTCTTCCTGATTTTCTACCCGGCTTTGTAGGTCCCTGCTTGGCCTTCCCTGCCCCAGGGATAAGCCCTGGGTGGAGACAGGCACCACTCTAGTGACGGCTCTGGCTGTCCTCCCTCTGTCTTCCTTCCCCTGAAGGATCGTTTGCACTGGCCTGTCCCCCGGGGCAGGGGGCAGAGCCATGTATATATGTACATACTCAGTGCCTCAGTCCAGCGCCTCCATCTGCTTCACCCACAGGCCAGGGGAGGAGAAAGGCCATGCCAAAGTGGGCCTGACCCCGCCCCATAGTGCTCCACCCCTCCCTGCCCAGGCCACCTGGCCTCTGTATGATCCCATTCCCCCAAACCCAGGGGACCAGGGGGCAGAAAGCAGGAGTTGGGTTTGCCTTATTTTGCTCATTGGATTCAACTTGTCTCTTGCTTCATTTTCTTCCAGTCCCTGTTGGGTCCAGGGACTGAGGGAAAGGACGGATTTATGCAGCTATTTTCATACATTCTCTGTTCAGAGTGGGTAGGGGTGTCCCCCACTCTAACCATCCCATCCTTCATCCCTTGTCTGGGCGAGTCTCTTTGCATGTTTTCTTCGCTGTGGTGGGAGATGTTTGATTGAATCCTCACCCCTACCCTGATCTCCAGGGGTGTAGGATGGTGGGGGCATTTGTTTAAAAAGACATTTTACTATAATAAAGTCTATTTTCACAAAATTGATGCTGGGCTCTACCTGGGCAAAAGACTCCTCAGAGGGATGGGTTACGTTGATGGCTTTGGATTCATGACTTCAATACCCACAAGTTCACCTTGAAGGGCAGCTGAGACCAAAACTAATCAGCACTGAATGCCTCTTGAATCCTTCCCGAGTCCTTGGGCTGCAAGGCAGGGTAGGCTGGTGGAGGAGAAGCATCCTAGAAAGTGATTACAGGAAATAGAAGAGAGAAGGCATCATTTCAAGGGAGCAGGCTGGCCACACAGTGCCCTCCCTGCCCCCCTTACCAAGTCCATAGAAATAACAGACCTGAGGAGAACACAACCCTGTGAGCAGACACATCACAGAATCCTATTTGAAAGCAAGAAATGGGCCCCTCTGGCTGGAAACAGCAGACTTGTAAGAAGACAAACTGGTAGGGGTCACGTTCAAAAAACCTCAGAAAAGGGTGTATATGGAAAAGTTGAGTCCACTGCTCCATTCCAGAGAGATAGATTAGACAAATAGCAGCAGCAGTGTAACAACAACAACCCCCCGACACACACAATCTCCATCCTTAAAAGATATTAGACAACTATAGTAGTTGCAATGGTGACATATTAATCCAGGATAGGCAAATGAACTAGTAGACCAGTGGATTGGAACCTCTAGAAATACTCAATTTATGGTTAAGTGATGAAAGTAATATCACAAGTCAGTGGAGAAATGACACCAATATTAAGAGGACTTGATGAGTGTGGTGGTGTATATCTTTAATCCCAATACTTGGGAGGCAGAGGCAGGTGGATCTCTCTGAGTTTGAGGTCAGCCTGGTCTACACAGTGAGCTTCAGGTCAGCCAAGGGCCACAGAGTAAGATCCTGTCTCAAAAAGAAAAAAAAAAGGTTTTTTATTTGAAAAGTAATCTTTATGACATCTTCCTGTTTACATGCACAAAAAATTTAAGATGAACTAAAAATCTAAATATTAAAAAAGGCTAGGGTTTTATAAGCATACACAAGAGATAATATATTTATTACCTTAAAGGGGGACAGAGACAAAAACCAAGGCTTAAAAGAGAAGATTGTCAAATCTGACAACTTGAAAATGGTGTGGAAAATAAATGTAAAGCGATTATGAAGCAATGTTCACACCATACAGGAGAACAGAAGGGTTAGAGTTTATACAGGACACAAACAACTTTCACAAATCATTAAAAAATAGTGCCAATTCAAGAGAAAGATGGACAAAACCAGGCAGAACACTGACAGTGGGTTGCAATGCAAATAAAATAGAAATATGCCTATTCCCACTGTGCATTCAAGGAACGAATCTGAGCCAGTATCACGGGATCCCATGTGATCCCATTTCATCTCTGCAAAACCAAAACAAAACAAATTGGAGACCAGTTTGAAAATATCCATGGAATGAAAATTCAGAACAGTATCTTAGAGGCAGGGGATGTGCAATGGATGATCTCCTCCTCTTAAAAAAATTAAAATGCACAAAACCAAGACCCAGTGGTCAGGTGTTTGGTGTGCCTCTGAGGGGCCCAGTTCAATCTCCCAGAAAGGAAAGGCGAATGCCGAATCCATGAGGCTAATGTACACCAGAGAATGGGTGCAAGTGTATGCAAAGAGGCCTCCTACTTCAGTGTTCTCAATAATGGGAACATGTCAGCTGTATCAAGAGAAAAATTAATCACGTAAAAGCCTTATAGCCCAATGAAGAAAAATGTAGTAATACTTCAAATATATATGTAATAAGTTAAAGGACTTTTGGCAAATCTATAAATTCATATGTGTAAGGAAGTATTCTACCCCTGAGCCAGAGCCCCAGACCTTACATAACAATTTGAAAAGTGACTGTTGTTGTTGTTGTTTTGTTTTGTTTTTCTCTTCTCTTCTTTCTTTCTCTCTTTTTTGTTTTGGATTTTTCGAGACAGGGTTTCTCTGTGTAGCCCTAGCTGTCCTGGAACTCAGTAGACCAGGCCGGCCTCGAACTCAGAAATCCACCTGCCTCTACTTCCCAAGTGCTGGGATTAAAGGCGTGCACCACCACTGCCAGGCAAGTGACATGCTTTTAAAACATTTTTATGAATTCTTTGAGACATCCATATACGGAAGTCTGATCATATGCATGTCCCCTTCTCTCAACTCCTCTCAGCTCCATAGTTCCTTTCCTTAACCACCCAACTTGTGTCCATCTGTCTCTTTGATACGTCTTGAGTTCAGTTTGTACTGCTTTCATACTCCTGGGTGCGGGGACCATGCGCAGAGCATGTTCTACCTGCCAGGAGCCACACCCTTAATGAAAACTGACTCCCCTGTAGAGGAGTAGTTCTGATGCTTTGCTTTATTTGGGAATCTGTATTTACTGAGGCTGAAGGTCCTTGTCCCCAATTGGTTTTTGATCTATCAATAAAAATGCCAGTGGCCAGTGGCTGGGTAGAAAGAAAGAGGCAGGACTTCCAGGTTCCCACAGGCCAGGGGAGAGGAGAGGGCAGGAGGAGGAGAATTGAGATACCTGGGGGAGAGAGACAGAACAGACTCAGAGCTGTAGGGGAGATTTTCCAAAATGTAGGCAGAAAAGGAACACAGCCCACGGCAGGGAGGCCGAAAGTGTCTTGGGCAGCAAGACCAATGGGCTTCATAGGAGGTAATTGGGCAACTAAGCTGAGGGCAGATTTAGAGATGTTGAGCTAGAAGTAAAGGTAAGGGCATGCTAGCCATGGAAGGGTTAGAAGAGTCCAGCCACAGAGCCAATCAGCAAAGCAGTTTAAAAATGAGCTAATGTGTGTGTCTGTGTGTGTCTATGTGTGTGTGTGTCTGTGTGTGTGTGTGTGTGTGTATACACGCGCATGCGCACACGAGCACTTGGGTATTTCATCTGCAGATCCAAGATAGCTCCTGGGCAGGTGTGTGCCTGCAACCAGCTGGGAACACAGAGTGATGTAGCCAAAACCACCCACTACACTCCCAGTCTCCCTGCATCTATCAGCGGCCAATAGCAGCTAGAGGCTGGACTCCTGCTCACCTCACGATCTCCCCATGCCAGGATCCTGTCTGGATTGAGCTTGCGCGGATCTTGTGCATGCTAAGTGATTTTTTTTCTTATGTAACATAAGACAGATCTGCAAGAAATATCATCCTCAGTGATAAAGAAAGAGCCCAGGGCTTTGTCTAGGGAAATGCTCCATCACTGAGCTACACTCCCAGCCAAGATGTATTGCTGGGCGAGAGAAACATGTTGCTGGGCAGTATCCGTAGGGCGACGTCAGTTAGGGAAAAATGTTCCCCACAGATCCACAAATGAGTGAGCATAAGGCAAATGCTTTGGACAGGCAAATATAAGCTGACCAAAGTGTTCTTAAAAAGAGAAGAAAGGGATCAAAGTTCGGAGTGTCACTGTCACCCTGGGCAAGGGGAAGTGTGATCTTGTCTGTAATGTTTTCTTTCTTTCTTTCTTTCTTTCTTTCTTTCTTTCTTTCTTTCTTTCTTTCTTTCTTTCTTTCTTTCTTTCTTTCTTTCTTCTTTCTTTATTTTTCTTTTTTTAACTTAGGATTTCTTGTATCCCAGGCTGCCCTCAACCTTGCCATGTAGTCAAGAATGATCTCGAGTTCCTGTCTCTATCTTCTAAGCACTGGCATCATAGGTGCATTACACTATACACCTGTGCTGTGTTAGGGATTGATCCCTGGCCTGTTGCATTTTAGGCAGGCAGTCTACTGAATGGGCTAGATCCGCAGCTCCTTGTGTAATTTTAAACCTTGTCTGAAAGATTTTGAAGAGAATCAAGGCAAGATCGATCTTGGTGTGTTTGCACCCCCAATGTCAATGCCTGGTCTCTAGCTCCCATAGCTGGAGATACTTCTTAACACACACACACACACACACACACACACACACGAATATTTTTAAGGCCTAGGTAACTGTTACCTATCTAGCCTGCCATTTTGTGCTGTGACTACTGTTATAAGGAAAAATTCTCATATGTTGTTACTGCTGTTACTAAGAAACTTTCTCATGTCCAAGTTGATTGTGTATTCTGTTATATTCTGTGTGCTTGGAAACCAATCACAAGAGAAGTCAGTTAGAACAGCTTCACAGAGTTAGATGCAATAAACTTGGATCCCAACCAACCACCCAGCAGTACTTCCTGCACCTATGTATACACTTTTACAATTTTTGCTGTTATAGGCTACCCCTGGGATGGACCCCAATGTGAGAGAGCGAGACACCTGCACCAATATAAAAAGCTATTTGGAATAAGACTTCCATATGGAGTAGTGGTCAAATGAAAGTTTAAGTTCCCAAGACCTTCCTGGGAATTGACATCCTACTTGGCAGAAAGAGACATATGTGTGGGTAACTACTATTCTGGTTGGCAAATTAAGACCTGAATGTTAGGCAAGGCAAGTCCCCTGCCACAGTTGAATACTGCAGCCAATAGGAGCAGGATGAGTATACCACAAAGGCATGCTCCTAAGGAAATCCTCTATTCATAAGTCCTGAGCGGTGAAATAACTTAGCACAGATATTTGTGCATCTCAGTCTTATTAAACACACTATAGGATTCTAGCTGAGCATGGCAGTAAACTCCTGAGTCTGACCCAAGGCCCTGATCGCTCAGTCCTGGGATGAATGTTCAGTAAACTATCCCTGTCTGAGATTAGTGTTCATGCGGTTTGTGAGGTGACCCCTGGACCCCAACACCTCTAATTCCAACTGAACTGTTTCCTAAACAGTGTTAAGAAAGAGCAATCTGTTTTGCAATCAGTAGCTACCCAGTTATCACAGAGAAAGCTGGGTTAAACGCTAAGGCCTGTGGTGTTTGGGAAAGTTCATTAGGGAAAAGGGAAAGTGGAGAGATGTATGTACTGGGTAGGGTATTCCCTCCATGATGACGGTAGTGTGGAGATGCAGAAGTTCCGGGGTACCCTTCAGAGACCTTCCCTGGGACAGGGAGCTGAGGCTTTACTGCTGGGGCAACACTTGTTTGGAACCTCTCTTTAGGGAGTCATCTTTCCTTCAGATGTTCCAAGTTCTCAGAGGCCTCTGAGCCTCAAACGCACATAGGGCTTAGCTAGGTGAGGGAGAAACAGAGTACAGATAAGGGAAGCTTCTGGTCTTCCAGCGGCCACAAATGTGGCAGGGTCAAATGGGCAGGAGCACTGGAAAGTCACAAAGCATCTCCCGGCCCTGTGCCCGTTCAGGCCCACAACCCTAACTCTGAGCACATTAGACAGGATTCTATTTGAGAATTCACCCCTCCCATGAGTAGAGAGCTACAGATATTTGCTTTCTCTTTCCCAGCATTCCTTGCTTCTTGCTGCCTATGGTAAGGCAGTGCCCACATCCTAACCAGTGGTAATTCACATTGCTTTCAGCTTTTGGGTCTGCAATCTCTGTGTGACTGCCCTGTGTTGCCTGGGTGACCCACACTCTCTTGCTACCTGGGCCCTTAAGGACGAAAATTCAAAAGAGTGTTGGGCCCTGTGCCCTGTGTGTGTCCTCAACCTAACCACTCTGCCCCAGCACTGAAACAATCTGAATGATGTTTGGGGTACCCAGAATGTCTTTCCCAATTTGTGTTTCTTTGATCATCCCAAACATCATTCAACACTGCGCCTAAAGCATAGAGATTGTTCAGGGAAGTCCTTTTTGGTCTCCCTGCGTCCCAGTTGACTCAAGTGCTGTGGCAATCTGTGGTGGGTAATAGTGTGTAGGTGTGACACTTTGTGCAGGTGCATAACAGCATTGTTTACCTTCTGGTTTCCTCTCTGGGAGCTCCTTGAAGATAAGGCCCATACTTTGTTCCAGGGAATGGATTCCCTGTCCACTGTAGCCCAAAGCCGCAGCCTATGCAAGGACTTAATGAATACCCATTAAATAAGTCACCCACAAAAGGTCAGCTGCAGAGACCTGCTTGGCTTTCAAGTCAGGGAGCCTGGCAGATTATTCTGAACTGCACCACACTGGTATCCTTGGCAACAGCATTTCCTTGTTGGACTTTCTTCTTACTATCTGGTTTTTTTTTTTTTTTTTTTTTTTTTTTTTTTTTTTTTTTTAAGCCATTAAATGTCTCTTCCTTCCAATCACTTCTAAAGGCCTGATGAAGGCAGTTGGGAGCAAGTGCTGTCACTCTTGGTTGTTGGAAGGAAGGCATGTAGCCCTCTGGAGTGGCATTGGCAATACATTCTGAAGCCCTAATATGCAAGCCCAAATTTTACTGATAAGATATTTCGAAAAAATAAATTGAGACTGGGTCTTGTTCTGTCTCAAAACAGGTTGGCTTCAAGATCAGCATCCTCTTGCCTTGCCTACCCAGGGCTGGGATTAGGGGCAAGCAGAACTGTCCCCAACTGAGACTTCTTGCCCAAGGAAACAACTGAAGACGTGACTAGAAATTTAACTCCAAAGATGTTTCTCCAAATACTGTCCATAGCAATGAAAACTGGAAACAACCCAAGTTCTCCATATATTGTCCATAGCAATAAAAACTGGAAACAACCCAAGTATCTAACAAGAAAGGGTTAATTAATAAAGCACATTCATTGTTCATACAAAATGCATAGGCATCAAAATAAAGCCAATGGTGTCCAGCATGGTGGTGCAAACCTTTAAACCCCAGCCCTTGGGAGGCAGAGGCAGATAGATCTCTATAAGCTGGAGGCTAGCTCTACGTAGTGAGTTCCAAGACAACTAGCGGTTCATAGAAATACTCGGTCTCAAAACAAACAAACAAAATGGCAGAGGCCAGTGAGGCCAGGCAGCTGATTCAGTGGCTGAGGTCACCTGCATCAAGCAGAGGATCCATATGCTGAAAGGAGTGGACTTCCGCAGGCTGTCCTCTGACAGCGTGTGCACATTCAGACACCTCCAGCCAAGGACTAAATGCGCACAATGGAACCAATTTAAAAATGCAACAAGCCGGGCGGTGGTGGCGCACGCCTGTAATCCCAGCACTCTGGGAGGCAGAGGCAGGCTGATTTCTGAGTTCAAGGCCAGCCTGGTCTACAGAGTGAGTTCCAGGACAGCCAGGGCTACACAGAGAAACCCTGTCTCGAAAAAAACAAATCCAAAAAACCAAAAAACAAACAAAAAGAAAGAAAGAAAGAAAGAAAGAAAGAAAGAAAGAAAGAAAGAAAGAAAGAAAGAAAGAAAAAAAGAAAGAAACAAGTGCATATGGGTTGACAAGGAGGTGTGCAGACCAAACAGTTGAGTCCCGTAAGAGGTTATGCCCGGATGGGTGGTAGTATTTTGTGATCCTAGTAATTTGGGGACTGATACAAGCTCAAGATCACCTGGGCAATGTAATAAGATCTTGGCTAACAACATGCTATAAAATAATACAAGAATTCTCTCTCTCTCTCTCTCTCTCTCTCTCTCTCTCTCTCTCTCTCTCTGTCTGTCTCTCTCTCTCTCTCCTGAGAAAGGGTTTCTCTATGTATCACTGGCTGTCCTAAACTCACTCTGTAGGCCAGGCTGGCCTCCAACTCACAGAGATCTCCCTGCCTCTGCCTCCCAAGTGCTAGGTTTACCATCACCGTCCTGCTAAGATTATTCTTAATAATCTTTTAAAACAAATATTATTTCTATACAAAGGATAGCCAATCATTAAAGTACTGGTGAATACTGGGATTATGGGAAATTTTGTTCTTGCTGCTGATTTATGTGAAACACAATGACAAATCTTGAAAAAGAATCATCTACAGTAGCAATTGATTATAAGCAATTTTTATTCAGTTTGTTTTATTTTGAGGCGAGGTCTCACGTAAGTCAGGCTGGCTTCAAGTTAGCTATTCAGCTGAGGCTGGACCAACTTCTGATTCTCCTGCCTCTGCTTGTGCCAGCACTTGAAGCTCAATTTATTTATATCTCTTGCATATTCTTATCCTATAGGTATCAATGAACATATGTTACCTATAGACTCAAAAAGTATTCTTGAAAACTTATAACATTCTAGAATCCACTCTCAAAAAGCTACTTGTTGGAGTTCACATATAGAGAGACCAGAAGAATAAATAGTTTCTTTCTCCTGAGCCTGGGATCAGTTTCCCAGGTGATAGGACCCAGGGCACAGTGGGAAGAAGTTTGGGTGTGGTCTTGTCCGTTGCTCCTTAGCCAAGATGGGATCTGAGCATAGACAAGAGTGGTCCATAGGAGATGACCAAAGTAGTCCTGCCCCAGGGTCTCCAGAGGTGGGCGGGCACGGGACTGTTCCTGATTGAGAATGGCTTGCCTTTCTCAGGGGGGAAACTCCCCCTTTTCTATTTCATAACGATCTTTAACCTGAACCTTCCTAACTGACTGGTCTTGCTTAGACAGGTCCTGGGCTGCTTCACCAACTGACCATTAACCACAACCAACTCTGCAAGCTCCGAAATCAGCTATGGGTCCTTCCCTGCCAGAGGTTAAGAGGAAGGGGCTGTGGAGAGAGAGGAAGTTGCCTTTGTCCTGAGCCTGTAGCCCCCAGGGTCCTCTTTCCTGAGAAGCCTAACTGTCTCCAGCCAGATTTCCTGTCTCCTCAGCCCCAGTGAGAACTGGGGGCTCCCCACCAGGGTTGGAGTGGGGGTGACCCTGAGGCCCTCAAGGGGGTCAGCATTGCTACATCTTCCCTGTGACCCTCCCTTCTCTCCATGGGGCTATGTTACTTCCCATAACTTCTTAGCCTTAGCTCCCTGAATTTTGGTTCTTTCAAAGGAATTGGGACGCTCAGTTTAACCAACATTTTGAGGGGTGGGTGGTTTGTGCTCTCTGGGAGTAACTCTGATCCATCCCCTCATCCATCCCTCCACTTCATGAGCCCCCTGTGCACCCCTAACCCCGTGGGGGAGGAGAGTCTAGACTTGGGATAGATCCTTCTCTTTTTAGGTCAGCCCGCCCTCAGCTTGGAAGCCATAAAAGCCCATTGTCAGTGAGAGGCGACGACATTGTCAGGTAAGTGATGGAGCTGAGCTCTTGGGGACTAGAGACTATAGCTGGAGTGGGGGGGCATGGGTGGCAGACCTCTTAATCATGGAGGCCTTCCTCATAGACCAGACCCACTGGGGTAGGGCTGTGTACGAAGGGGAGAGGAGGGGGCTTGGGAGAAGGGTAATGGTAAGCCTCTCTTTTCTCAAAAGCTCAGAGCACTTCCCGGGTTGAGGTTTTTGGGGTTTTTTTTGTTTGTTTGTTTATTTGTTTTATTTTATTTTGTTTTGCCTTGCAGACATGAAACTATTCCTGGCCTTGGCAGGCCTCCTGGCCTCCCTGGCCCTGCTTCAGACTTCCAATGGTGCCAGTCCAGGTAATAGTGCCCAAAGGAGAGTGGGCGGAGGGGTGGAAGTGGGGATTCTCAGCCCAGCATATCCCCCTTCCCTGGACTGGCCTCCTTCGCCTTGGGGCCTGATGTAGGGCTTTGGGGCCAGCCCTGACCTTGTGATTTATGCTCTGGGCAGCTCTTCTGGGGGAAGTGGAGAACTCAGTGGTGCTGAGCTGTATGGAGGAAGCCAAGCAGCTAGTGGACAGAGCCTACAAGGAGCGGAGAGAAAGGTGCGGCGAGTGCCAGGCCCCGTGCAGCCCCGGGCAAGGCTGCTTCAAGTCTTCTGGAGAAAGGACAAGCAGCGGGGGTTTGTAGAAAGGATGAGGGCCTGCAGGTGAAACCGGACCTGGTCTGTCTGCGTTGCGTTTCTGGCTGTCAGAACATCTTCAAAGCCACTCCTTCAATGGTTTTGCTTTCTGTCTAGCCATGCAGGTCCATATCGTCTGGACAAAAGAAATGCCCTTCTCCTCTGTGTTTCTCTCCCGAGTTCTTTCTGCCCGCCGCCACAGGCAGGCCTCTGCTGAGAGTCTCTCTACCCCTTCTCTGGCCCTCCCTTGTCTAAGCAGGATCAAGCAGAGCCTCCGAAGTGGCTCCGTCAGCCCCATGGAACTCCTGTCCTACTTCAAGCAGCCGGTGGCGGGCACCAGAACAGCTGTGAGGGCGGCTGACTATCTGCATGTGGCCCTAGACCTGCTGAAGAGGAAGCTGCAGCCCCTGTGGCCACGGCCTTTCAATGTCACAGGTACTCTAACTCCTTCCTTTTTGGTCACCTCCTCTTCCCCTAATGATTTCTGCCACAAGCCTCCCTCTAAGGCAGTGGTTCTCAACCTGGGGGTCGTGACTCCTTGGGTAAGTCGAATGACCCCTTTCCCCTAAGACCGTTGGAAAACACAGGTCTTTGCATTATGATTCATAACAGTAGCCAAATTACAGTTATGAAGTAGCAATGAAAATAATCTTATAGTTGCGTTCATGCCATTCGAAACTGGCTTAAGGGGTCTCAGCATCAGCAAACCTGAGAGCCACTGGTCTAAGGAGTCTCAGGGGCAGCCTAATACTCCTTCTGCCGCTGAGCTGGCCCGCCCACTCCTCGCCCTCACTGGGCTACTCAGCCCCAGGTTGCCCAGCATAGGAAATGAGGTAGGGGAAGGCTCAGATCTAAGATCACGGCTCACTCTCGCAGATGTCTTGACACCCGCTCAGCTGAATCTGTTGTCCGTGTCAAGTGGCTGCGCCTATCAGGACGTGGGGGTGACATGCCCACAGAACGACAAGTATCGCACCATCACTGGACACTGCAACAACAGGTTCGGGCTCAGGGCAGTTCAGGGATGTGTGGCGTAGGGGGTTTAGGTCCTGCCTGTGGCGACCCGTTGGGCCAGAGCCCTGTGCTTCCCTCTAGACGCAGCCCCACACTGGGGGCCTCCAACCGGGCCTTTGCGCGCTGGCTGCCAGCAGAGTATGAAGATGGCGTCTCCATGCCCTTCGGCTGGACGCCCGGGATCAATCGCAGTGGCTTCAGGGTGCCCCTGGTGAGTGTCCGATAGAGGGAGATGGGCCCAGCCCTATGTGCAGGACTTAGGTATCCAATGACTGCTGTTGTTGCCGTAGGCTCGCCAGGTCTCTAATGAGATCGTGCGCTTCCCCAACGATCAGCTGACCAGGGACCAGGACCGCGCACTCATCTTCATGCAATGGGGACAGTTTCTGGACCATGACATCACCTTGACTCCGGAGCCAGCTACCCGCTTCTCCTTCTTCACTGGCCTCAACTGTGAGACCAGCTGCCTGCAGCAGCCACCCTGCTTCCCCCTCAAGGTGCTGCATCCTCCCACCCACCGCAGTCTGCTCCACAGAGAGGGAAGATGGTTTACATTGGCGACGGTGCTGGTGCTCCGTCTGTGTCCTAGTTTCTTCCTAGACCCTGAACAAGGCTGGTCCTCACTCCTGGGTCCAGAGTCCATACTTGTCTCCCTTAGCAGAGCCAGCTGTCAACACAAGGAGCCTAATATTCACCCTGAACGTTGCCCTGTGTGGTGGGGCGACTGGCTCTTTGTGAGGCTGGGAGAATTCTGGGATAAGGATGTGACCTGTCTTCTTCACACTCCCAGTGTAGGAGCACTGGCCTGCTCTCTCTCTCTCTCCTATGGGCACTCCCCTAATCCTGCTTCACACTGCATGTGTGTGTGTGTGTGTGAGTTTGGGTTTGGGTTGCCCATAGTCAGGGTCAGGGTTGAGGCACCTTCGGTGTAGGGGGGAAAGTGTGGAGAAAAAAGGGCAAAGATTGAGGAGATAAAGGGCCAGGGATCTGACAGGGCTAGGGTGACAGACCAGAGAGGAAAAGACAGACACAGGCGAGAAGAGTATTATGAGGCACAGTGAAGTGGGCTCAGAGGCCTGGCCTTGCCCAACCCCAGAAGGCTCTCTCCATTCCAGTTCAGTGAATTCTTCATCACCCCTAAACCTCAGTCTCTTTGCTGGCTGAGCCCCAGTAATTCTATGGAACCTTGGGAGCCTCCCTGCAGCTCGAGGGGGCCAGAGTTCTCCTCTGCAGGGTGTAAGTTACAGACACCCATGGTCTGGACCCTCAAAAGCCAGCCTAGCTTCTCCCTGTGTTGTAGATCCCACCCAATGACCCTCGAATCAAGAACCAAAAGGACTGCATCCCGTTCTTCCGCTCCTGCCCGGCATGCACCAACAGCAACATCACCATTCGCAATCAGATCAACGCCCTCACTTCCTTTGTGGATGCCAGCGCGGTGTATGGCAGCGAGGACCCCCTGGCCAGGAGGCTGCGCAACCTCACCAACCAGCTGGGGCTGCTGACCGTCAATCCTCGCTTCCAAGACAACGGCAGGGCCCTGCTGCCCTTTGACAACCTGCATGATGACCCCTGCCTCCTCACCAACCGCTCCGCCCGCATTCCTTGTTTTCTGGCAGGTCAGCCTGGGGACTGGACGAGAGTAGGACAGAGCTGTGTCCAGCTTGTGGGAACACAGCCTGGATGTGAGCAGCGTGCCGGTTTGTGATAAGAGACGCTGGTCTCAGCAACTTATTAGTCTAGTTGCCTTGGTAACAAGTTGGATAGAGACAGAAAGGAAAATAACAGCCAAAACAAACCACACACACATACAAAAAAACAATCCTCCATCCATCGACCAAAGGTGAGGATGCAGGCCTGCTAAGGACCCTCTGTCATCTACCCAGCTTCTTCTGTCTTTCCCTCCCATGGACTGTGGAAAAAGAGAGAGCCGAGGGCCTCTTTGCAAAGGGACAGAGAACTAAAAGTGATATGGTGTCCATGCCCTTTACAACTGTCCTGTCCAGTCTGAAGCCAGTCGCCACATGTGGTGATTTCAACTTAAATTATTTGTAGCAGGGAGTACTGGCTCACACCTTTAATCCCAGTCTTAGGGAGGCAGCGGCACGAGGATCTTCGTGAGAGCTCAAGGCCAGCCTGGTCTACAGTTCTAGGAGAGCCGAGGCCGTGAGACCCTGTCGCGAAAAAAGGAAGAAGTAAAAACCAATCAATGAATACATAAATAATTTTAAATTAAATTAAAAGTTTCTGTAGTAACCAAAGTTAAGGGCTCAGTAGTCCCATGGGCTGGTGGCTCCCCTAGCGGGTAGTGGGAAAGTGGTTGTTTATCTCAAGCCAGAAAGTTCTAGTAGATTGTGTCACAGAATATCACTCCATGGGCATTTTGGGTTCTTAGAAAGACAGAAGGTGGGGTTTCAAAAGGGGAGATACCTGGCAGTTTGAGGATAGGATTGGGGCAAGGATTGTGGTCATACCCAGGAATTGACACCCCTCCCCACCACCTCTCTGTGATTTTTAGACTGGGTTATATGGCTAGCTCCAGCAGGTCTGGTACTTGCTTTGAAGCCCAGGCTAGGTTCAAACATTCCTCAGTCTTCCTATCTTAGCCTGCCAAGTGTTGGGTGACTCACGTGTACTATCCTGCCCACACACGGGGGTGCAAGTCTGTCTTCCTGCACCTCCCCTTCTATGGGTCCGGTGCGCTCTCCTGGGTCCCCTGGAAGGAGAGTCAAGATCAATTCCAGGGTGCATCTCCTAAGGGAGGGCCCGCTCTCTTCTGGCTAGTCATGACCTCTGGTCACTCATGGGGTGGAGAAGCTGTCTCAGGAATATCCTTTCCTCTCAGAATTTTCTTTTTAAGTTGGCAAGAGCTGAGGCCAGTCAGTGTCTTACAGCAAAGGCCCTGAACCCCACCTTCTGGCTTTCTTGTTGAAGGTTTAGGGAGCACTAGAGGAAAGGGGACTTCGTTTCCTTCAATAGTCTTAAGTGTGGATGCACACATTCTGGTGTCCTCTCCTCACAACAGGTTGTACAGTTGGCTTATCGTGAGAGCATTAATGACAACTATCTTCAAACAGTGGAGGGTTTCTGGAACCCTGTTTTGATAAGGATTTTGGCATTGCGTCCGATTTGAACAGAAAACATGCATACCATATCAAGACAATAAGATGTGTACTTGCTCTTGGGCGTGTTGCAAAGGGACAGAGAACTAAAAGTGATATGGTGTCCATGCCCTTTACAACTGTCCTGTCCAATCTGAAGCCAGTTGCCACTCTTGGGAGTATTCATGTATTGTAGGGTGTGTGTGTATGTGTGTATAGTTTGTGTGTTTGTATGTATGTATGTATGTATGTATGTATGTATGTATGTATGTTTGTGTGTGTAGTATGTGTATATGTGTAGTATATAGATGTAGTATGTATATATGTGTGTATAGTATGAAAGTGTGCATGTATGTGTATATATATGTGTGTGTGTATGTGTGTTTAGTGTGTGTGTGTGTGTGTGTATGTATGTAGTAAATGGCAAAATACAGAAAGACACAAGGCTTGACCTTGTACCTAAGGATCTCCTAGTCTGAGCTGCAGGTAGGTGACAAGTCAAACGTCATGGCTATTGGGTAAGGCTGCAGGAAGTACTAGAGTGTTCCCAAGCTCTCATGTCAGCCTGTGGTTGACACTTGACTCTGGTGTGTGTGGGTAGGTGGAGAACAGGGACATGAGAGCCACTGAAGGTCTTTGCTGGACAAGGGATGGAGAGCATAAAGATGACAAAAGCTTTGCTTCCTCAAGGGGACATGCGCTCCAGCGAGATGCCGGGGCTCACCTCCATGCACACCCTCTTCGTTCGAGAACATAACCGGCTGGCCACACAGCTCAAGAGCCTGAATCCTCGATGGAATGGGGAGAAGCTCTACCAGGAGTCACGGAAGATTGTGGGGGCCATGGTCCAGGTAGGCTGTGTCCTAACACATCTTGGCCATGTGTTCTTGGGCAGGTTTTTTTTTTTAATCTCTCTGGAACACCTGCTTCTTTTATCCATAAGAGGCTCAGAGGAGCAAAATGAAAACACCCGGCAGACATGATATGCTTGACAAGTACACTTCTCTTCCTCCTGTCTCCCTGCCCTCTTCCTCCTGTCTCCCTGCCCTCTTCCTCCTGTCTCCCAGCCCTCTTCCTCCTGTCTTCCTCCTGTCTCCCAGCCCTCTTCCTCCTGTCTTCCTCCTGTCTCCCAGCCCTCTTCCTCCTGTCTTCCTCCTGTCTCCCAGCCCTCTTCCTCCTGTCTTCCTCCTGTCTCCCAGCCCTCTTCCTCCTGTCTTCCTCCTGTCTTCCTCCTGTCTCCCAGCCCTCTTCCTCCTGTCTTCCTCCTGTCTCCCAGCCCTCTTCCTCCTGTCTTCCTCCTGTCTTCCTCCTGTCTCCCAGCCCTCTTCCTCCTGTCTTCCTCCTGTCTCCCAGCCCTCTTCCTCCTGTCTTCCTCCTGTCTCCCTGCCCTCTTCCTCCTATTTCCCTGCCCTCTTCCTCCTGTCTTCCTCCTGTCTCCCTGCCCTCTTCCTCCTGTCTCCCTGCCCTCTTCCTCCTGTCTCCCAGCCCTCTTCCTCCTGTCTTCCTCCTGTCTCCCAGCCCTCTTCCTCCTGTCTTCCTCCTGTCTCCCAGCCCTCTTCCTCCTGTCTTCCTCCTGTCTCCCAGCCCTCTTCCTCCTGTCTTCCTCCTGTCTCCCAGCCCTCTTCCTCCTGTCTTCCTCCTGTCTTCCTCCTGTCTCCCAGCCCTCTTCCTCCTGTCTTCCTCCTGTCTCCCAGCCCTCTTCCTCCTGTCTTCCTCCTGTCTTCCTCCTGTCTCCCAGCCCTCTTCCTCCTGTCTTCCTCCTGTCTCCCAGCCCTCTTCCTCCTGTCTTCCTCCTGTCTCCCTGCCCTCTTCCTCCTATTTCCCTGCCCTCTTCCTCCTGTCTTCCTCCTGTCTCCCTGCCCTCTTCCTCCTGTCTCCCAGCCCTCTTCCTGAGAGGGTCGTAAGCAGAAGCACTCACTCACCGGGGCTCTTTTATCCACTGTCATCATCTTGAGCATTTTTCCCCCTGGGGCCGTGCTCCTCCATCTGGTTTTTGATGTTTCCATGATCCCTATTTTCTCAAGAATGTAAACATTCCTGTACATCACACACAACACACACACACACACACACACACACACACACACACACACACACACACACGGGATTCACTTCAGTCTCAGAAGCTATTCTAGCCTTGGATCCAGAGTGACACCACCTCACAGCCTCCCTTTCACACGGGAACATCACTCAGGAACAGACTTCTTCTACCTTCCGTCTATAAAGCTATAACGAGCCCTACTGTGTGCTAGTCTATTGCTGGGCACTGTGAATAATCTCAATAATTTCAACTTCCCTGGCTCTCAAGGAGAAATGAGAGCACTAATACCGTAAAGGCAAGAGAGAGATCACAATGACTGACAAGACCGTTTAATCCCTTGAGAGAGAAAGTGATATAATTATTCCTTGTTTACATTTGTGGTTCAGAGCTTAATAAATGACCTGAGGCGAGCTCTATTTATGTCCTTCTGTTAAGTTCAGATCTAAGACTATGGAAGACAAGCCCCTGATCCTAGGCAGGTAGGGGCGAGTCCCCCAGGCTGGAGACCACAGGAAGGAATAAATAGACATCTGAAGCAAAGCGACTTTGTTTTAGATCATCACATACCGGGACTACCTGCCCTTGGTGTTGGGGCCCGCCGCCATGAAGAAGTACCTACCCCAGTACCGATGCTACAACGACTCAGTAGACCCTCGCATCGCCAATGTCTTCACCAACGCTTTCCGTTACGGCCACACCCTCATCCAGCCCTTCTTGTTCCGCCTGGACAATCAGTACCGGCCCACAGGGCCCAACCCCCGTGTCCCACTCAGCAAGGTCTTTTTTGCCAGCTGGAGAGTCGTGCTGGAAGGTGAAAGGAACCTAGGAAAAGCCAGCAGCTGCGGGCGGGGTGGCCTGGGCTTGGCCGCAGGGACCTAGGCTAGGCTATCCCTATGACTGCACTCGAACCAGCCCTGACTCCACTGTGTGCCTAGTAACCGGATAACCAACCTTTCCTTTCACTTTGGTCTCTCGTCCTCAGGTGGCATCGACCCCATTCTCCGAGGCCTCATGGCTACGCCTGCCAAACTGAATCGCCAGAACCAAATTGTGGTGGATGAGATCCGGGAGCGACTCTTTGAGCAAGTCATGAGGATAGGGCTGGACTTGCCTGCTCTTAACATGCAGCGCAGCCGGGATCATGGCCTCCCTGGTGAGAGGCCAGCCCCAGCCTCATCCCACCCCCCAGGCAGCTCCCCTTCTTGCCCAGGGCTCCTTTTCCAGTTCTCAGGAAGCATCCGAGGCTAGGTCCGGCCATTTCCAGGCCCCTGTGGCCAAAGTTCGGCCTCTCTTGGCGTCTTCCCAAGCTGGACATTTGCAACCTGCATGGCTGCTGAAATTATCCCACCATCTGGAAGTCTGTCTCCGTCATCTGACATCGTCATCCTGACTCATGAACTCGGGGGTGGGAGAGTACCACTGCCGTTTTTACTGACCAGGAAACTAGGGCTTAGAGCAGTTCAGAGCTTGGCTAGGTGCTGTAGCCACGTCAGTGAGAGATGTGGAGGTTGGACCCAAGTGGATCAGTGTAACCCAAAAGCCCCAGTGGCTGTGCCTCCAGGAAACATTTTCATTCTCTGACTCAGAGACAGATACACTAGGCTGCTGCTCGAAAGGACAGTGTGCCATTTCCATGCTCGAGTCTTGCAGGATTTGTGGTAATAAAGGGCTTGCCAGGGTAGGAGAGAGAGAGGAAAAGAGTGAGAGGTCTGGACGGGCCCAACTGTCCACTTTGGCCCCAGCCAATCCATTAGGGATCCAGTCTGCCTATGGCCTTGTGTACTGAGGTTGGGCTTTTGAACATCTGTGTAGCTCTTTCCTGCCCTTCCCAGTATTCTTTCTACCCGGCAGGAGAGGGGTCCATTTACAGCTACCTGTTCTCTGACTCAACGCAGGATACAATGCCTGGAGACGCTTCTGTGGGCTTCCACAGCCCAGCACAGTGGGTGAGCTCGGCACGGTGCTGAAGAACCTGGAGCTGGCACGGAAGCTGATGGCACAGTATGGCACGCCCAACAACATTGACATCTGGATGGGCGGTGTGTCCGAGCCCCTGGAGCCCAATGGCCGCGTAGGCCAGCTCCTTGCCTGCCTCATTGGCACTCAGTTTAGGAAGCTACGTGATGGTGATCGGTAAGGAAGCTGTGGGAAGGCAGGGTGCCACAGCTGTGGGGGCCGGGAGGGGGCGCATGCGCACCACAGCAGTCAGGCAGCGCTTAGAGAACAATTACACAGACGTTGGTTCCACCCCAGGTCTGGTCTAGGGACAGTAGTCAAGCTCTCAGTCTTGGTGGTACATGCCTTTGCCCAAGGAGCCATCTTGCTGGTCCCCAAAATGCCACTCTTAATAACGTTCTTTGGGTTTCTCAGTGCCACATCAGTCACCATGGAAAAGTTCCAAAAGTCTCCCGTTGGCCCCTTTTCAACGTCATTTCATCATGATCTTGGCATCCCCGTGTCTATTTCTAACCTAGCTTGCCTTACACCTTTGGTAATATTGTAAAAAGGTGTCCCAGCCAAGGAGAGCAAATCGCAGACGCCACCCAGGCTTTCTTTTACCCCTGTGGGTGCATGTATCAGCCTGGGACCCAAGCAGCTGTGCTTCTGTCCTCTGGGCAGAGCGGGCAATGCCCATGACCTGAGCTCTCCTGTGCTGTAGATAACAATCTTCTGTGGCCCTCTCACACTCAGGGGGCAGCTCAAGCCAGGTGGTGCCCTGGGTACCCTCAGCCTGGGTATACCTCAGCCAGAGCATCCTCATGGACCATCCTCAGGCATGATGTCCATGATGCTCCCATGCAGGTTTTGGTGGGAGAACCCAGGCGTGTTCAGTAAACAGCAGAGACAGGCCTTGGCCAGCATCTCCTTGCCCCGTATCATCTGTGACAACACTGGCATCACCATGGTGTCCAAGAACAACATCTTCATGTCCAACTCGTACCCCCGAGACTTTGTCAGCTGTAACACCCTTCCTAAACTGAACCTGGCTTCCTGGAAGGAGACCTAGAGGCTGGGTAAGGGTATGGCACATGGAAGGGTATACCTGGTTGACTAGTGGGAATCACAGAGAACTCTATGCCCTGGGTGAATCCATCTTTGTGGATATTGTGGGTGCCAATGGGGGAAAAATGACTGGACATTCACTTGTGAGCATATACACTTATATAAACTCAACATACATAAATTAGTATTTCGTGTCCGTATGGTCTGTGAGCATGGGCAATGTTTGGTGTGCCTTGTGTGCTTGTCAATCACGAGTCAGGGCTCACTGCTAAGACAATATTAAGAACGTGGAGACAGTGAGCAGACAGCTCTGCAGCATAGTACTGTGTGTGACTAGCCAAGTTACTCTACATATAAATTCTCTTCCTTATAAATAAAAGCAGCCACAGCTTGTTAGAGAGCCTACTGCCTCCTCCAGCTCTCTACTCACTGAGTGGCTACCATGTGACCATGTGACCATGTGACCACGTGACCATGTGCCAGGCACTGTGCTAGTCATGGGAAACACAAACAATAAAGATAAATTCCAAAGATGAATGTCAAGCCCTCGATCACATTCTGGTTGGCAGAAACGAGGCGGTGCAGCCTCTGGAGGGGATGCAGTTAGCAGTTGGGCTGTGTGGTTGTGATACAGTCTTAGGCCAGCTCCGCTCAGCCAGTGGTTTTTCCTTCTCCCTCACTCTATTCTCTTGCTATTCACAGGAGTCTGCCTGGAGAGGAACAGAGGCCATTGGCCTTCCTGTGCTACTTGTACCTGAGGTTTACACTAATAAAGTATGGTGGACGGGGGTCTTGTTCTGTGTCTGTGAAGGGACTGCACCTTCAGTGGGAGGTTCCCTCTGGTCTGAGAACTTGAGCCAGTGTGGTCTGTACCTCAGGGTGTTTCTAGGGTGGTGATTGTGCTGGGGGCCCTCCTTTGGCTCTCCCATATGTGGAGGGCAGCTAGCTCTTAAAAGCCTTGGGGCTAGGCCACGCTAAGCAGACCTTCCTCCCTCACACACTCCTCTGCCACTCTGTGGAACAGGAATGTGGCCACCAAGCCCTGGTATTTGTTCATTGTTCTGGCGAATGTTGGCTACATGCTTATTCTGTGTCAGTCTCTGGGAAGGGGAGGGGACAGAATGCTAACCAGCGAGACAGAAAGCTGAGGTGTGGTGGGAAGGCTTTGCTGGGAGAATAGAGGCCTCTGTGTCTCTGTAGACTAGCACAGTGATCCTCAAGGGGCAGACACCAACTAATTTCAGGCTTCCAAGTGATCAGACTCCAGTGTCTGGGAAGGGGGTGTGTGTGTTTGGCCAGTGGTCATGTCAGGAGCTGGTCCATAGTGGATGAGCCAACTCTCTTCTCCTTTCTGGTCTTCTACCTTATGAGGATTGGGGAACCCCTCTGGGAGCTGAAGGTAAGAGACTGGTGAGGTAAAGCCAGACCCTCACTGTGGGGAGCTTCGGGACCAGTACCTCTCACGATCACCTCACTGAGGGGGAGAGGGGTGTTCACAGAGATGGCGCCTCATCCAAGACTGGTGGGGAGGCTTACAGAACAGGGCTACAAACAAGGACCGCCCCCAGGCAATCTCCATAAGATGAGGAAATGATTTCTGGACTGGTCTGTACCTGTAGGGTGATTTTTGCCCCTGTGATGTTGGTATTGAACTGGGGCCTTGTATATGCTGGACAAACACTCTACCACTGAGCTGCATCTCCAGCCCTTTTTTATTCTGGGACAAGGTCTTGCTAAGTCGGCCAGGTTGACTTTGAAGTTGCTGTATAGCACGGGTCAATCTTGAACTTGTGATTCTCCTGTTCCCTCAGGCCTTGAAAGGGTAAATTTAATTAACCAACTAGTCAACCAACTGATCATTTCATCAACCAGCTAATTAATTTCTGTGGTGCTAAGATTGAGCTCAGGGCCTTGTGCATTGGAGAGTCTCTTCATTTTACAATTCTGTTTATTTATTTATTTATAGATTTTTGTTTATATTTTGGCTGCAGTATCCCTATGTGCCACATGCATGCAGTACTTTCAGAGGCCAGAAGGGCATAGGATCCTCTGGGACAGTTGAGAATAGCCCTGTGGGTATTGGGAATTGAACCAGGGTCCTCTGGAAGAATAGCCAGTGTTCTTAACCACTGGTCCATCTCTATAGCCCCTGGAGAATCTTTTTGTTTGTTTTTTTGTTTGTTTTAAAAAGAATGTCAACCAGGCCATGGTAGTACAATCCAGCATGGAGGCTGAAATTACCTAAATTTAGGATGATGGGGCTACTCTGGGCCACATAACTGTTCAAGGCCCACCTAAAATATAAAATGAGATCCTATGAAACAAATCAAAGAATGTATGAATACACATTGGGCCGCAGCCCAAGGAATGTTCTGAAACTGCCTCTTCAGAAGCTTGAAGGGTTCAAAGAACTGTCCAGGAAGAAGAGATCAATTTTAGTTCCTAGGAAATTCAGGCTTGGTTGCCCATGGTACCCCAGAATAGTATTACCCTGTACTGACTGGTTTTGTGTGTCAACTTGACACAGGCTGGAGTTATCACAGAGAAAGGAGCTTCAGGTGAGGAAATGCCTCCATGAGATCCAGCTGTAAGGCATTTTCTCAATTAGAGATCAAGGGGGGAGGGCCCCTTGTGGGTGCTGCCATCCCTGGGCTGGTGCTCTTGGGTTCTATAAGAGAGCAGGCTGAGCAAGCCAGGGGAAGCAAGCCAGTAGGTAACATTCCTCCATGGCCTCTGCATCAGCTCCTGCTTCCTGACCTGCTTGAGTTCCAGGCATGACTTCTTTGGTGATGAACAGGAATGTGGAAGTGTAAGCTGAATAAAGCCTTTCCTCCCTAACTTGCTTCTTGGTCATGATGTTTGTGCAGGAATAGAAACCATGACTAAGTCACACCCAAAGTTCACACTCACTGCTCTGTGGCATTATCCATTCCACCCAACTCCCTACCCTCCCACCACCAGGAGCCCCTGCTTTGAGAATTCTTGCACCTTCCACTTGTTACTATTATCCCTTGTCAAAATGACTGATGCCCAGGACTGCTCAGTCGTAAGACACAGCTGGAATATAAACATCTCATTGCTCGTATGCAGCTGTTTCAAGGCCTGCCCCTAGGAAGGGACAGTCAGATGTTTATTGAGCATTTTGTATGTTGAACACCATGCTAAGTGCCACAAGCCATACTCACGAGGCAGGCAGAAGTCTCTGGCTCAGAATGCTTACAATCTAGTCTGGGAGGATGGGAGGAAGCATAAAGGTCAAAGGTCACAGCCTCAGCCAGTGCTCACTCAGGGGAGTGGGTAGGTGATGTCTGACAAGCTGGAAGGACATCTCAAAAAGCCTAGGTCTCGTCAGGGAGGGATTTCCACAGGCTGAGAGGGTGGCGAGGGTGGTGACAGCTGAGTGAGGGACTGGAAAGGCTGAGGCAGTCTTTGGCCTTGGTGTTCAACTTGAAAGGAGTAGGTCACTGGAATTGTTTGAAATGGCATCTTGGACCACGGACACGTGCGATGTAGGAAGCTGTGGGTAGCAGGTTCCTACTTCTTCCCTGAGGCCCAGGGTGAGAGGTCCAGCTTATCAACTGAAGAGCAGTCCACAAAGCCATCGGGGTAGGTGTTGGCCTGGAACGGGTTCAGTGGGACCTTGTCGATGCCCGTGTTGTCGCAGACCAGGCGGGAGAAGGACATCTTCTGTAGAGACTCCCGTTGCTTCTCTGTGAAGACCCCAGGGTTCTCCCACCAGAACCTACGAGGACACAGCAGGGTCATTTCACACAGCCCCGTGGCTAGCTCTGCCCCACACTGCCAGAGGACATTCTTGGGGAAAGGAAAAGCCCTCTCTAGAATGAGGTATGGAGTTAGACCTCATGAAGGACTTTGAGGACCCCTGCCTAAGAGAAAGGTTCCTCCTGTCTCCATAATGGTTTCACTTGCCTGTCTCCATCTCGGATCCGCTGGAACTGCTGGCCCAAGAGACAGGTCAAGAGGGGCCCTACTCGACCTCCCTGGACCAGGGGTTCAGCGATGGCCCCTAGCCAGATATCGATGTTGCTGGGGGTTCCGTAGAGGTCCATCAGTTTCTTGGCTAGCACTTCGTTTCCCATGACAGCACTCAGCTCCTCTAGGGTCTTTGGCTGGGACAGGCCACAGAAAGCTCTCCAGGAGTTGTACCCTAGGGAGGGAAGATAAGGCTGGCTCATCTCAGGAACCCCTCACTTCGGCTTTCCCTTGGGGATATACGCTACCTCCAGCAGCTGGGAAAGTCTGGGAGTCTTAAGACAAGGGAGGTTCAATTCACCATCTGTCATCTGTGGCACTTCAGTCTTGGGAGAAGACTTGTGGCTTACTGAAGTTGAAACTTCTAGTTTCTTTGGTAAGTTATGTCAAATAATGGTTTATTGAAGTACCCAGGTGAAAAGATGTCTTGCTATAGCAAATACGTGAAAGGATACTCGATGAAGGAGTATAAATATGATCACACAGACAGTGGGAGATGAGCACGGAGCCTTGGTTCAGTTAGCTCCATCTCACTATTGACACACATGTATTGGTTCGACCTCACCCCAGGTCGGTTGACAAGCCTGGCAGTTTCTTCAGGATTGAACTACAGCTGCTGGTTCGTGCCTGGTGTCTGCCTACCTAGAGGACTGGTCTGAAGCTGTTCAATCGTATTCGGTGTTTGCTACAGGATTGAACTGCTGCTCAAGAAGTTCAAACTCACTGTGATGGTTGGCATATGATTGGCCCAGGGAGTGACCCTATTAAGAGGTGTGGCCTTGTTGGAGTAGGTGTGTCACTGTGGGTGTGGGCTTAAGACCCTCACCCTAGTTGCCTGGAAGTCAGTCTTCTACTAGCAGCCTTCAGATGAAGATATAGAACTCTCAGCTCCTCTTGCACCATATCTGCCTGGATGCTGCCATGTTTCTGCCTTGATGTAATGGACTGAACCTCTGAGCCTGTAAGTCAACCCCAATTAAATGTTGTCTTTTATAAAACTTGCATTGGTCATGGTGTCTGTTCACAGCAGTGAAACCCTAACTAAGACACTCACCCTCAAAGAACTATTGCTAAGCAGATCTACTTCCCTCATATCCTAATAACTTTTCTCTTCTAAGACATCTGCTGGGTGCTGGGCTAGAGGAGTGGTTGAACCCTTATTTAAAAGTAGGTTGTGAGATTTTTATGCCTACAGCTTATTACTTTAGCCGCAATTCCAAGCACGATGCAAACAAATAAGAGAAAAGCTTTCGGAGCTTACCTCCAGTCCGATAATTAGTGTGACTGTTAATACTGTCAATGTGACAAGATCTAAAAATCCCTAGGAGGCAAATCTCTGGGTGTGGGACCGTGAAAGGCAGTCTGCAGTCTGGTTGAGCGAGGCTTACTCTGGAGACCCAGTAGAATATTCTACAAGGGGGAACCAGTGAGCCATGCTCCCAGATACTCAGGCTCATACTCCTGACTCCTCAACTCCATAATCCTGTGGCCATCTTTCTGGCTGGACTCCACCCCTACACTTGCCTGGCTATAGCCAGGTTTTCCCTGCCCCACAGTTACCTGCCAGGTAGCCCAGCCCACCTTAAAAGGAGGCTTCTTGGCCCCTCCTAGCTCTCTCTTGCCCTTGCTCTTGTCCCCCTGTTCCCTCTCTCTCCCCATTATTTACCCTCTTTCCACGTGGTCATGACCAGCTCTCATCCCTCTATCTTTTCTTTCTCTCTTTACGTCTCTATCTCCTTTTCTCCTTTTACTTTTCTATATGAAAACCATGGACTGTCTCTTCTTATCAAAACCCGCCGTGTAGGAGCATGGAACAGGCCTCAGCATCTCCAGCCACCAGGGAAGGACCAAGCCTCTTCCCAGCCAGGCTTCCTCAACAGGAACCTGGGGCTAGCAAGAACGGCCCCGCCTTCTGAGCAAGAACTTCCCAACCCCCCACCTTCCCCCCCCGCCCCCCCCCCCCCGCTAGCTGCGCAGCCTTCCCTCTGAGGATACAAGGGCACCCGCCACAACCACATGGGTTTGGGGCCCTGCCGGTCAGTTTTCCCAGCCGTGCAGAGCACCGCAGCCCCACATTTCCCACATCTGGGTGTGCTCACGAAGGAGTTTCTATATAGGGTTAATTATGGTGGGAAGCCCCACCCTGAACGTGAGCAGCCCCAGCCTGTGGCCTGAACACCGGCAGGAAGGAAGCTGCAGCAGTACCCATCCATCTCTGCTTCCTGACTCCGCTTCAACGTGGCCAGCTGCCTCATGCTCCGACACCATGTCTTCCCTGAACGACGGGCTGTGTAATAACATCAGATGTGTACCCACAGCCCTGCACTAGGAAAGCAGAAGATTCCATTTCCTGGACATCTTATACGGGTTTTAAAACGGACTTGCCTCTAACCTGAGCCCAGAGGGGCTCACAGAGATGGAACTGCCAACCTGGGAGCCTGCAGGGGCGGGACCTGGGCCCTCTGCACATATGCTACAGTTGTGGTAGCTTGGTCTTCTGGTGGGACTTCTAACAGCGGGGGCAGGGGCTGTCTCTGACTGTGATGCCCACCACTGGGACACTTTCCCCCAACTGGGCTGCCTCAGAACAACTCGCTATGCCAGGGCTGGTTGGGATCCACGGAGGCCAGCCCGTTTCTGAAGAGAAACAGAGAAGGGGTGGATGAGAGTGGGAAAGAGGGGAGGAGAAGGGACTGCGAGGAGAGGAGGGAGAGGAAACTGTGGTCAGAGTGTAAAATAAATAAAATAAAAATTTAAAAAATAAAATAAAAAGGCTCTAATGTTTGGATTGATTGGCTCTTGGGTTCCAGGAGAGACTGCCCAGGAAGCCCCAGAAGGTGGCCATAAAGCTCTCCAAACCAGGAGACCACAGACCCACTCACCAGGCTGCCCGTGGTCTCTGCTCCGCTGTATGTTAATGGCCGCCAGGTCAAAGCCATGGATGGTGTGATTTGGCTGGAACAGCATGTTTCGAAGCTCCCCTGTCATCATTTTGTTCTGAAGCATCAACTTGGCCTTCTTGGCCAGCAGGCCTCGAACCAGAGGATCAATCCCACCTGCAGAGGGACACCGAGAGGCCATCCTTAGGATAGGAATAGGGTGAGGGCATCATCCAAGCTGGACCCTCTCTGCCCCGGACACCTTCTAGGAAATGGGAAAGACTAGGAAATGTCTCTGACTGGAGGCAGGGAGAGAAGATGCAGCCTGCCTTTTGTGCCAGGGTAAAAGGAGTCCAGGCTACCGTTTCTGAGGTGACAGGAAAGGCCACTCATAGGCTGATGTATGAATGAATACCAACTCATGTTCGAGTTCATGGAGTCGGAGCCTTTGTCTTCCACACATTCCCTCAGGGAGGAAGAGGGACCACACATCTTGAGGAAACAGCCCCAACTGGTTAAGCTCAAAGGAAAGTCAAATTCAATCTATGATACCTCGTGGCTGTAGGAGGTTCTAGAACAGAACAATTTACCCACCCTACAAATTCTCTTTTCAGGGTTCAGAGGAGTTTAGGGTAGGAAATGGCAGAAGAATCCCAGCCCTGGGAAGATGGAAGGAGGAAATACCGTGTTCATTGATGACTCCTTGGGTCTTAGGAACCACAACAGGATGCCCTACACATCAATCTCATTTCACTTGATATTGAGGTGGGCACTATCTTACAAACAAGGAAATGAAGACTCAGTAAGATGAATTCCCTTCCCCAGGGCCACCCAGGAAGTGTATGGAAGGTGATTCCCATGCCAGGAGTCCCTACAAGCTGCCTGAAGAAATGAGAGAACTCAGGCAAGAACGATCTCCTAAAAAAGACTCACCATCCTTGACCAGCCTCCAGGTGTTGAAGAAGACCGTGTGCAGAGGGAGCTCAGGTTCTGAACCCCACGGCTGATAATTCTCATCCAGGCGGGACACCGTAGAGGGGATCTCCAAGTGGCCGAAGCGGAAAGCAAAGGTGAAGACATTGGAAACTCGGGGGTCTACAGACTCATTGTAGCCTTGGTATGGGGGAATCCACTTCTGCATCTCATCGCCCAGGAGGATGGGTAGATAGTCCCTAAAGGTGACAATCTGGAGGGTAAAAGGAGTCGTGAGGAAAGGATGTGACAAGGTGTGAGCCTCTGCAATGGGAGGCTGGAGAGGAGTTGCTGCCCAAGAGGATGCCAAGTGGATAGCATTTGTACCCAGTTTCCATTCCCATGGCCATGCAGACATTGCTAATCAATCATAGCTTTCTTCCAGCTATTTCTCATTTTATCTCCACATTGGTTATACTACTTGCTCATTTCAATTTGATGATGCTAAAGCAAGATTTCTGGCTCTAATATTTTATATGGCAATAGGTCATCTTAATAATTAAAATAGTCCTCTCTCTCTCTCTCTCTCTCTCTCTCTCTCTCTCTCTCTCTCTCTCTCTCTCTCTCTCTCCCTCTCTCTCTGTGTGTGTGTGTGTGTGTGTTTTCTGGTTTTAGAACAAGGTGGTATAACCTTATTTTTCTTTCTCCTCTCTAGTCACTGTAACTAAACATCCTGGAAATTATTCAACAATAATTAAATAATAAAAGGACTTCAAGCTTGTGTGGTGATACATGTCTATAATCCTAGCATTCCAAAGGCAGGAGGTTTAGAAATTTGAGGCTGGCCTGGACTGCAGATCAAGACTGCTATTTCCCACATAAACAACCCTAAAACAACAACAGCAATAACAAAAGGCTGTGGTGATACACATCTGTAATCCCTGTCCTGGTGATGTGAAGGCATGAGGGTCAGGAGGTCAAGGTCAGTTTTGTGAGTTTAAGGCCAGCCTGAGCAATATAAGACCTAATCAAAAAAACAAAAACAGGCCGGGCGGTGGTGGCGCACGCCTTTAATCCAAGCAATTGGGAAGCAGAGGCAGGCAGATTTCTGAGTTCGAGGCCAGCCTTGTCTACAGAGTGAGTTCCAGGACAGCCAGGGCTATACAGAGAAACCCTGTCTTGAAGAAAAACAAACAAACAAACAAACAAACAAAAACAGAGAGAGAGAGAGAGAGAGAGAGAGAGAGAGAGAGCAGATAGACGGCTTAGCAGTTATAAGAGCACTCGCTCGCTGCTCTCCTAGGGGACTTGAGTTCAGTTCCCAACCCAACACCCACATCAGATGGCTCATAGGTATCTGTAGCTCCAGGAGATCTGACATTCACTGTATCTGCACACAGAGACACATAAGTTAAAGTTTCAAAAAGACCCTGAAAGCTAGAAAAAGAATAGGAACTGTCTGGGGGACCCTAGAACTTGGAGAACTGACAATGTGGTGAGTTCTACATACACCCAGATTGATTGAACTGGGTGCAGAAAGAAGAGCCTGGCAGCCTGAAACTTCAAAAAATAAAAATAAAATGCCTGCTTTTTTTTTCCCCAGAGATGGAGGGACAGGGAAATCCAACACAGACTACCAGAGAGCCCCAATCCTTGCCTTACACCCCATGTCCTCAGCCCTGGCCAGCCCTGGCCTACTCCTCAGCCCAGGCTGTGGACCGTCTCAGCTCTGTGAACACAGTGGAGCACTGTGTCTGTTTCTTCTCACCCTTGGTTTTTCACCAAGGAGACCCAGGCACCTGGCTCCTGCTTCTCTAGAAGGTTGCTTAGCAACAACGGGTAGCCAGAAAAAAACCACTTTGGTGCCCTGAAGACCGACCTAGCAGGAGTGGAATGGGAGGTTCAGATGCCCTGAAAGCGCAGACACCAGGAAGGACTCGGAACCAAGCTGTGATTAAAGCGGAAACAATGGCCGACCAGAACCTAAGCAGGGGAACCGAGTGCTAGAATAAAGATCCAGATAGGACTGAAATCGCTAAAGTGTTCAGTACTGTCAAGAACCTGGAAAGCCACATTCTGAGTGAGAAAAGGCGACCGACTGAGGGCAACAGCGACATGGATCCGGTGGAATTGGCTCACCCGTCTGGGGTTCCCAGAACCCATTTCAAAAGCTGGGCATGGTGGCATGGGCATGCAGTCTCAGAGCAGGAAAGGCAGAGGCAGGTCCATTCCTGGAGCCTGGTGGCCAGCCAGCCTAGCCTACTTTGTAACTTCAAAAGTAAAATATGTCTTTGGCCTTCTGGAGAAATGACACGGGGGTTGGGGGCAGGCTGGCCTCTGGCCTCCATATATACAGATGTGCAGTGCACATAGCCATAGACGCATGTGCACATCCCCCCCCCCAGACATATAGATATTTTATGTATTTACCGCACTGTTTCAAATTGAACCCAGAGCCTCGACTGTGCTAAGCACCCTAGCTCTGAGCTGCACCCCAACCCTTCAGTCAATAAAGATTTTAAAGTTGTGTCTTGAAAGTTCCTCAATCAGTTATGTAATTTTCTGAAACAAGTGGTGGGACATAGGAAACATGTCAGCAAAGAAGTAGCAAAGAAAACTATGGTATTGAGAGTACACCACTCGAAATAACAGTACTGATAACAGCAACAGGATTGAATCCGTTCAATAGAAGAGTGGAAACGACAGAGGCTACAGGTGGAAAAGATCAGTAGACCTCACTAATCTGTGCAAAAGAGAGAACTTCCAGGAGGTGGGCGTGGTGGCGGCAAGCCTTTGATCCCAGCACTCGGGAGGCAGAGGCAGGAGGATCCCTGAGTTCGAGGCCATTGTGGTCTATAGTGTGAGTTCCAGGACAGCCAAGGCTACACAGAGAAATCCTTTCTTGAAAAACCAAATAAGAGGAGGAGGATGAGGAAGAGGAGGAAGATGAATGAATGAGTGAATGATAAATAAATAAATAAATAAATAAATAAGAAAAGACCCTCTGATAAACTAGACATTAAGGATTCTACAGGACAACAATAAAAGATCTAAATTCTAACAAGCCAGATATGGTGTTGGATGCCCACAATCTCAGAACTTGGAGGGTAGAGGCTGGAGGATCAGGAGATCAAGGCCAGTCTAGGCTAAATGAGACCCTGTCTTAAAATCAAACCACAACACATACTCTCTCTCTCTCTCTCTCTCTCTCTCTCTCTCTCACACACACACACACACACACACACACTCACACATACTCATACTCACACACACACACATACACTCATACATACTCACACCATACATACACACACACACACACACACACACACTCAATCCTTCTAACTCAGTTAGTTGGGAAAGCAATCCAACATCAAGTATCCCTATGGCATGTCGCTTATACAGAGAGAATTCTAAAGGAAGAGAAATCAAAATAGCTCAAGTCACTGCAAGGGAGCAGCCCCAAGGGTGAGAGAGCCTTGGTGATGGCGACAGGGCAGGCTCCCGGAGGGACCACACGTGGATAACTCCCCACATTCAGAACACGGGGAAGTCATTTGAAAACAGGGGGCCTATCAGACCCTTAGAGAGAAGCACAAGAGAAGACAGAGCAAGGAAAAACGTGGAAAGAGGGCGTGTGGCTGGAAGTAGCTAAACAGTCGAGGTGGTCCACAGGGCCTCCGTACCTGTATGAAGGCTCCCAAGATTTTCCTTGCTTCCTGATAGAGCGTCTCTCCGTCCCAGTGCGGGTTCAGTGTGCTTAGGTCTCTGGCTAGCCGGTTGTGCTCCCGGATAAAGAGTGTGTGGGATGTGGCCAGCAAGATCTGCTCTGAGGCTCGGGAGTCTCCTAAAAGTCCAAAAACCAGAAAGGTGTGTTATCCCTGAGCAGAGCCGGGGATCTTCACAGAGAAAGATGGTACCCACCCCGACGCCCTTCCAAGCCCCTCCTTCAAGGTAGACTAAGGAGAGTCAGGTGGAGAGGGTCAGATGGGCAGTGAGGGGTGGTGTATGATTATAGATTGTGCCACCAAACTTGTCTAGAACTGTGCCTGTGACAGAGAATATGAGAAAGGTTTATATTAAAACATGAATAACCAGCCCTGTGGGATGATGGGATCATGAGGATTTTCTTTGTATTTTTTCTTGGACTTCCTTCTTCTGCAGTGAACACACTTGCTCTTTGGTCGGGCCCTTACTCTACTCCTAGTTTACTGCTCTAGACAGAGGTGACTTGGGGCATTTTCCTGGACAAATCCTGAGATGTAGCAGCCTCCTTCGATGATCCCCTTGTCTCTTAGACCCTCCTTTTCCCTCCCAGGCTAGACTCACCTGCCAAGAAGCAGGGCACACCAGCTGTGGCGTTGATGACCTCACAGGGGCTGGGTTTCATTTTGACAAAAGGTGGGAAGGGCCGCCCATTGTCTGAGACTTCTTCATTGACAGCCATGAGGCCCAGTGGGCTGCTGAGGTTTCGAAGTCGATTTGCCAGGCTTGGCTCGGGGCTATACACTAGGCTAGCATCCAGGAAAGAGGTTAGAGCATTGATCTGCTCTCGGGCCAGGGATTTGTAGGGTGGTGTGGGGCAGACAAATCCAGCTCTGAAGAAAGGCATGCACTTCCCCTGAGTCTTCAATTTAGGGTCACCAGTTGGGAACTGTAGAGAGATGGGTTGGGGATGATTACACAAAATATCTATGCCCCGGTAATGCTTTCCAGGGTCAGTCTGCAGGAAAAGACCCTCATGGTGACCTCCTGACCAGACACTAGCCTTAGAGGCCTCCTGAGGACAATGCACTTCCCAGGCCCATGACACTCCAAAGTTCATTATACGCTAATGTGTAAGAGCTGAAAGCGATTATTCATTCTTTCACAGTAAGCGCTCAGAGATGACAGAGAGGATTTCCTGAGAGCCCTAGACAGGCAAGCAGCATATGACATGAGATTTAGTAATTACTACCGAAATATCAACCCTGGAACTGCCTCGTGCCAGCCACTCGCCTGCTATGCATACTTCATCTCATTCTGGCCCTCAGAGAGCCTGTGAGTCACACCGCCGAGTCCTTTATGCATTAGAGAACGGTCTCACTTGATCAATAGGCTAACTTGCGCCAGCATCCACAGACTAGGAGG
This sequence comes from Apodemus sylvaticus, assembly GCF_947179515.1. Lineage (NCBI taxonomy): Eukaryota > Metazoa > Chordata > Mammalia > Rodentia > Muridae > Apodemus > Apodemus sylvaticus. Next base: position 35,818,535 of record NC_067481.1, on the reverse strand, counting down.
GAAAGATGTGAGACTCAGGTCTCAGCCTCAGCCACATGACTCAGATTTTTTTTTTTAATGTATACCACAGCACAGACTCAATTTGTCATTTGAGTAAATATAAATGACTAAGTACAACATCCATGGTTAAGAAGAGACCGCTGCAAGCCGCTCGCTCCGGCTCTGCTGCCGGACACTCCTTGCCGCTCACTGAGTCACTACTTTCAGCTTCTTCTGGGCACAGAAATCATCCTCCAGGGGACTTACTTAGTTCCACAAACTAAGTGTAGGATAAATCTCTTAGCCAGAAGGGGGCTGCGTGGGGCGAATGGATATGTCTTGGTAAAAATGCAGACTATGACTCTCAACACCTGGCAGGGGCCCCAAGAAACTCTGATCCTGTTGGGTGGGCGTGCCGACAACCCTCCACATGCCAGCCTTCTGTCTTTGACAGCAAGAGCAGTGCCTCACCTTTGACTCCCCAGTGCTTGCTGCACTCCCTGACAAATACCATTACTGTCTGATTACTGAGTGAATGGCTGAGCACAGGAACAGATATGAAGCTAGGAAGTCAGCATCCAAAGCTATCAAGAGATCCCAACCTTCTCGCTGGGAATGCGTGCTACGTGGACGTTGCAAGGGGCACACAATCTCTGGGTAGTGGTCAGGGACAGCCGTCTACGGCTGCAGAGGCCTACCATGATGGGGAAGCAGTTGTCTCCCTGGACACAGTGTTCATCACACTGGGCTTTGGTGTAGTTATCACTCCCCATTTCAGTTTCAGGGGCAAAGTCCAAGTCGTGATCCACGATTTGACCCCACTGCATGAAGAGCAAGGATCTCTTTTGGTCCAGAACCTCGTCCTCATTCAGATAGGCAGCGATCTGGTTAGAGACCTCCCGGGGCTGCACATGGAAGAAAGTCGGAGGCCAGGTTGGAAGAAAGCAGGCTTTGAATATTAAAATGCAACACCGGTTTGTTAAGGACCCACGATTCAGTCCCAACACTTTGTAGCTGAGGACATAGGACATTAGAGAGCGGACGCTGGTGCTCTTGGTCCTGCAGCTGCAAGCGGCCTTACTGTGGACTGGGAAAACAAAGACAAGCTTCCGACTGCCTGCGATGGAAGTGCCAGATTTCTGGATATGGGAAGAGGGACCCTGGAGACTGCCTGCCAACTCAGATGAGGCCAACAGATCGGACCTACAGGAAAACGACAGCTGGTGCACTCCAGGGGCTGGGACAGGGTAGGCGCAAGTAGAATAGTGTAAGGAAACCATCTGCCTGGGAGACCCCAGGGTATCAGGCTTGTGACAGTTGGGACATCACCACCACCACCTGGCTGGGCCCCGGGTTCTGCTGCCCCCTCGCGGCAGTTTGGGGAATATATCTTTCGGTCGCAAATCCTACTCTCAGTTGCGCCTCCCATTTTCCTTTTCAGAGAGCTGATGTACCTGCAGTGTGGCTCTTTCCCTCCCTCCCACCGTGTACCCCGCCTTCCTTCACCTGCGGGAGAGGGAAACCGTTCCGCGTCTTCCCCGGCGTCCACCCGTACGGGAGGGAGAGCCCGTCCTCGTACTCTGCGGGCAGCCATCGAGCTAGCGCCCTGTTGGCCGATCCCAGCGCTGGATTCTTCCTGAAACCAAATAAAGAAGGCTCTCTCAGCCTCAGCGGGTGGCCTCCTGAGCGGCCTCCTTCATCCTGCCGCCCTTAACCTGAGCTCTGCGGGAGGAAAAGCAGGTGTGGAGGAGGGGCCCTCTGCACTGTGAGGTTCTGAATTTTCCCAATCCCAAAACCTAGGACTGTCTGGCATAGTGGAAAGGACCGTTCCCTGTGGGTCACAGTGGCCTCACTGGAGATATGTTCTCTTTAGAGGGACTCAGGAGCTCTGCTTGCAGTGTGGCAAAGATGCTGGTTGGGGTGGTGGGTGTTAGGGTCACCTGTTATTACACTCTCCAGTGATGGTCCGGTAAGGGCTACTTAGGTTGCAAGACACTACTGAAGCAGGAGGATCACAGCCTGCCTCCCAAGAGAGTGAAGTCAAGTCCAGGCCTTGGTCTGAAACAGAAGAGAACCCCGGAACAGGGCGGTGTTCTGAGACACTGGCAACAGACAGGAAATCAGACTAGAGATGACAGCTCACTGTAACCCAGAAGAAAATACAAGTTTTATCTCTTGAGACACACTCCCAGCAAACCTATCTGATGCTGGAGGCTTCACCTACAGGAGAGAGGACACTGGTTTGGCATAGGAAACCCTGTTTATTGACTTTGGCATTTTTTCCAGGCAGACACCTTAAAAACCACATAACACACTGAACGCAGATGTCCCTTCTCTATCAGTTGGCAATATAACCTTGTCACAAGGAGTTCTTTCATCTGCAAAAGGGACATTGACTTAGTTGTCCCCAAAGGACCGCTGAGGTCTGCCAGTACGCCCTTTGGGTTTAAGAAAGGAGGCGGATACTTTCTATGTAGATAATTCCTAACAGTTCTTGGCCCCTGTTCTGTTCTGATGAGCCCTTCCTCTCTTTAGAGGTCTGGCGAGTTTTCTTTACCTGTGACATTGGTGGGAAACTGAGTCAGTTTCTTTAGGGACTCCTCCCACACCTGCCCGCTTCGGATGGCTGTGCGCGTCCGGCCTTTGGCATGCTTAAGATAGTCCGAGAGATGACGGGTGCCCCGTACGGTGGTTATTGCCATCTTCAGCCTTCAGTAGGAACCAAAAGGGAGCATGAACAGGCTTTGTAGAAGCGTGTGAGGGGCTCACGGGAGAGGTGCAAGGTAGTGTGCATGCAGGGAAAAGCCACAGGGCTCTGAGGAGTAAACATGCGCTCTCAGCCTCTCTCCATGTCTCTTCTGATACTGTTGGAAAAACCTCTTCAGGGAGGAAAAAGCCACAGAGGCTGTGGGACATTAAGTCTGGCCTTAAGTAATGCTGGCAGATGCACCAAAAGATTCCTGAATTCCAGCTAGGGGGGCTGTCTGTGACCTGATCATGTCAGAACCTGCTGGGCATCTTAAGACCACTCAAGTCCTACAATGGATGAATCCAGACTTGAGAACTCCTGGTATACTGCTGAACCTTATAGCCTAAGAATTCTAGAATGGGGACACGCATGGGCCTCCAGTTCTGCCTGTGCATCTGGGCCTAGAATTGGTGTGGAGTCTGTCCAGAAGCACTCAGCATGTGGAGTCTGTCTGGAAGCACCCAGCCTATACTGAACATCTCAAGAAAGCTCAGCCTTAGTCCTGTATCTTCTATGTGCAAAACAGGAATCCCCAAGGCCTTCTACTTTGAAGTCTGTGACCATTCAGAGAGGCTAGTGGCACGAGAGCCCTCTGTTGCCTCCCTGGGCCTCAGTTTCTTTGTGAGTAAAGATCTATCTACAAGGCTGCTATCTCCAAGTCTCTGAAATATAGCTCAGATTCTTACAAACCTAGCCTTCTTGGTTGTGTTTAAATCACTGGTTGTAAGGCCTGTCCCACACTTCACAGCAGGCCATTAGCTCCAGTTAAAGTGTTGTTGGTGCCATGGTTTAGCCCAAGGGACTATCGACATGAGAGAAAAGGCACAGGAGGGCTAGCTAGCCTCAGCCTAAGGTCTGTCAAGAGAACCAGGATATAAGTCATACTGTCTTGTGCTGCTTTAAGACAAACCGAACCAAACCAACCGAACAAAAACAAACCCACAAGCTTTTACTATGCAACAGCTCTGGCTAGCCTGAATATGTAGGTAGACCAGGCTGGCCTCAAACTTACAGAGATCTGTTTGCCTCTGCCTCTTGGGTGCCAGGACTAAAGTCAAACATTATACCCAGCTTTCTGCTGTTTTAACAAAACAGTACAGCTCAGTGGCCCAGGACTCACATCTAAAGCCAGATACCCTGAGCACCGGTCTGGGGCTCTAAGTGCAGGACAGAGAATTTTCCAGGTCTTTGAGTTGGTAATAGATTTCTTTGAGTACCCAGAGAAGTATCCAAAGAGAGGTCCCACCGAGTACTCAGGAATGGCGAATTCGCCACCCCTGTTCACACCGGCGTATGGGAGACTTGGTGGGGTGGGAGGAGTCTATCCCAGAGAAAGGGAGAGAACTTCTGGGCTCCCCCTTGTCACCACAGAACCAAGAAAGTCAGCAGCTTGGCACTTTGCCTCCTTAGATTGATCTTTGACCTCTCGAAATGATACTATTTCCAGAGACTAAAAGCAATCTAAAAGTCACCAAAAGGATCATGGGATTGCTTGTTTAACGACTCCCAGTCCTCAGCATGGGATGGATGGTGGCTTAGTCTGTGGTTCCAGGCCTCCTCAGATCCATCAAAAAGGTTTCTGTCCTCCTTGGCCAGCTGCTGTGGGTACAGCCTCTAAGCTTACCCCTGTAGCCTTATTTGACACTCGTTCCCGAGCCTTTGCCACTGCCTGGTTAGAGTTCCCTGTAGTGACACCAGCATGCTTGACACTTGTTCCTGGAGTCCCAAGCCTGGGCTACGTAAACCTAATGTGGATACGTGGACCTCCACGGCGGGACAGGCTCTGAAGTGCACCTTGCACTCTAGGTCTCTGTGGGTGGGCGGTGGCAGCAGTCAGGCCGAGGGTGCAGTTCAAGCCACACTCAATGTTGTATTGTGTGGTAACCTTGCTTGAGAGCACTTCTTTCTCAAATTCCCCACACTGACTCCATGCCCATGGTTCTGTTCCTGGAGAGCCTGACCTAAGTCAGACTATATTAACTGAATGAAGAACCTTTCTGAATCCGGCAGGTTATAACCAAAGGAAACCCTGGACCACATGGAGGGGAGTTCTTAGAGGATTATAGTAGATGTCTCCTCAAGGCATCTTAGACGCTGGGATTTTTAGGACTCGGAAGCCACTGTTCCTGTTTGCTACGTTCTAGGTGCGGGTGGAGAGTGGCGGAAAGGCAAGTTTTATAATTGCTTTGGTTCACTGGCTTGTTGGGGCTGGTCAAGGTGCACTTGTCACTAACAGGAAGCCTGTGAAAGGGAGTGAACACACGAGTCTCATTACCTGGCCCGGGAATCCAGGAAGGCCTTGTTGACCCAGACCTTGACCTCCTCCACTGTGTCACGGATGGTGACAGTTCCCGGAGTTGGAGCTTGGGGAGGGAAAAGCAGGAAGCAGGGTACCAGTTATCACTCCTTTGAGATATCCCCTACCCCCCACCCACACACCGGCAGCCATTACCTCATATCTCAAACCTGAGCAGGTAGGGAGGTTTGAGATAAGGATATGCTACAGGAGTCCTCAAAGCAGTGGTATTCCTACTGTTGTGACTTGTGACCCCCAACCATAAAATTATTTTTGTGGTTACTTCATAACTGTGATTTTGCTTCTGCTGTGAACCATAATGTGACTATCTGGTTGCTGGGAATCTGTTAGACAAACCCTGTGAAAGGGTCAGATGACCCCTACAAAGGGGTCGAGAGCCACAGGTTGGTTGCCTCAAAGGCAGGTGACACAGAATGGGAAGCGACCTGTCTGCTCTTCAGCGAGATATCAAACGAGGCGGATGGAGTTCTGGAGCAGTGCCAGGAAGAGGGCAATAGAACCTTCAGTGTGGCCACTCAGCTTGGGTTCCCTGGGATCTGGTGAGATAGTCTTGTGGCCCCTTGAACAAGCCCATCAGTGTTTAGCCAATAGCCAGGACGTTCTCCTTGCTCTCCTCAGGTTGGGGTGTGGAGTTTGAGGGTCTCTTCTCTGCGAAGAGACTGCAGTGGATTGAGAAGTGTCCCTTGGACCTTCTGCATGTGGCATTATTTTCAAATCGGCTTTGCAGATCTGATTAATTCCATGAGGTCATGCCGGTTAGGGTGAACCTGAAGTCCAGGGACCGGTGGGTTTAGGAAAGGACACAGGGCGAAGACATGTAAAAATCAGGGGAGCTGCAAGTTAATGATATAAGGACACCTCTAGTCATCAGAAGCCAGGAGAGGCAAGGAAGCCTCCTCTTTTAGGGCCTTTAGGAAGAACGTGGAACCATTTCGTTTGTCTTGAATTTCTAGCCTTCTGGGCTATCTAAGTATAAATCAGCACTGATTTCAGCCACCCAGGTTATGATACGTTATCTTAGTCCAAGAAACAAATACAGTCTGATGCTTACCATTTCTGGCAGATGCTGCAGTCTGGAGCAAGGTCAGGGAAGCCAGGAGGGCTGGGAGATGCAGAAGCACTTTCATCACTGAAATGAGACCAGAGCCATGGACTAGGAGCCCTAGTGGAGCCCCACTGAGAGCGAGGGAACCTCAGGAAACAGGGAAATCCCAGGCAAATTCAGATGCCCGAGCTGTACAAACTCACACTATTCACCGGCTGGGAGAACCAGAAAGGTACAGGAGGGAAAGAGGCTTCAGGGTCTGAGGACCTGATATAGCTCTGCATTTGCCCCACCCAAGACCTTGGGCAAATTTCTTAACACTGGGCCACTGGCCTGCCCATAAGGGGGCAGGGTCTAATGACCCAGGATGTCCCGTTCTGCCTGAGGAGACTGAACTTATGTCACAGATAGGAGAAATGTTCCCAAGCTTTAGGGGTTCTCTTGCCTCCTTCCTGACAGCCAGGCTCTGCTGGGGTGGCACAGGGGAGGAGACACAGCACACCTTTCCTCAGAAATTCCACAGGGCTTTCCCCTCCCTCAAAACTGAGGCTCTTGGCCCACGAAACACCCACCCTCCCATTTCCTCCACCATATCTGATTAGGAAACTTGGCTTCTTGTTTTTCCTTCTCTCTCTCTCTCTCTCTCTCTCTCTCTCTCTCTCTGTTAAAAAGAGGAAGAAAGAATTCAAGGCCAAAGCTGAATGATTTTCTGTGTCATGGCCATGTTCTGGCTGGCGTGAAGGAAGGGTGTGGGGCTGAAAGCAGAGCTGGGCGAATGTGGGGTCCTGACGCTGGAAAGCAGGTGAGCAGACTGGGAAAGACGTTGTCTGCACCCAAGGGCAGCCTGGGTGAAGCGTGCAGAGCACTGGGATCCTGTGATGTTTAAGGCTTTTGCCTGCCTGCCTTCTTGGCCTCACGTTCAGTTTAGGCGTGTCCCAAACCCTCAGCTTTCACCCTTCCCTGAGACTCAGAGCATGGTCTGAAGAGAGATCCACACCCTCCTCTCCTCCGTGTCTGGGGAGGGGAGGAGAAAGGGGAGGAAAGCACAGACACAAGTCCATGCCTCTTCTCAAGCAATGTCCTCTCCGCCTCGAGAACTCCTGTGTGCTCTCAAAACCCCAGCCAGATAGGTGCCCTCTTTTGTGTGACGTTTGACAGGTTTCTCTGGGAAGTTAGGCTATTCCCATCACGTGCTAATTTCTTTTCACGTCTGTTTTCAAATAAGGCCATGAGTTCCTGGAAGCCAATGCTTTAGTGTGTGTGTGTGTGTGTGTGTGTGTGTGTGTGTCGGTCTGTCTGTCTGTCTGTCTGTCTAAGTTCAGCATCAGTACAGACTAGCACTGAACACATACTGAATAAGTGATGGAGAGGAGAGGTTTAACTTCTGGAGTTTGTACGGGGAGGGCTGGTAAGTTCTCAGTCAGTTTCTCATACTGTACTGCATGTAAGAATCATCTAATGATGAAGAGTACAGACTCTGGCTTAGCAGGTGACGGAAGATGGCCCTGGGTCTACACCAAGTCAAGGTCAGGGGCAATAGTTCTGCCAGGAAGACCACGCTGAGTACTGTGACCTTCCAGAGTTTGACTCTCAGATTTGCAAGTCACCAAAGAGGTCAGAAGACTGAGTGGGAAGGAATTGTTGGAATTCATTTTCACCAACGGCAAGAACCTGTTGAGGAAGATGTTGGAATGAGCCAACCGGAAAGCCAGTAAACACCCCATCTCCAGGAAGAACACTGTATTTGACCTTTCAAGTAGCTCCAGAATAAAGAGAATGCAGAGGCAATAACTGTAATATTACAATATATGACCTCTCTCTCTTTCTCTGTTTCATATATTATAGATCTCATTTGATATATGATCACATCCATATCCAACGTCACTCCCACACATGATTGTCATTCATAGTAATTCCTGGTTCAAAACTCCCTCCCTAAATTAGTATATAGAAACCATGATTTCTTTTCCCCCCAGGACAAACTCTCTAATCACCCCCCCCACACACACATACATATGCATAACCTTTCTGTATTGGTGCTGACCACGAAATTCTCAGAACTATGTCATCTAATAATGGACCACAACCCTCCCATTTCAGAAGGGATCCTGCCCTTTGTCTGGGAGGGAGGGAGGAATGATGTTCAGAGAAACAGAAGAATCTCAACAGACAAGCCTTATTGGGATTTCCCACTCAGCCTATTAACATTAGGTCTATGTGGCTGTCTGGGCTTTGGTTATATTATGCCATAAGACTCTGGAGGGCTTCTAGATGATCAAACACATGGAAGTGGCTGGAAGGGATATGCCCAGAGAAAGCAGAGATACTCCACGTTCCTTTGGAAACACCTATTTGCCCAGTGTCCTTTGAAATAACCAAAGTAAGTGTTCTCCTGAGTCTTGTGAGCATCTCTAGAATGTTGGTCAAGTTTGAAGATGGGTTGTGGGAAGGCTGTCAGACTCCTAGGCAGAATAGCCTGGAGTTCGTGACTGACTCTGAAATCAGGGTTCACTTTTGGGGACTGAGCACTCCACCTGTGAGATCTGATATCTCCAGGTAGAGACTGTCAGTATTGCATGGGATTAGCAACACCCAGCTGGTATCCAGCTATCCAGTGCATCTTGCTGATGGGTGGGGATTCCTCCTAGACTCTGAGCCAGAAGCAGGCTGTGACACGCCAATAGAAGAAACTGAGTTTGAGATTTGAGTTTATTTTCTTTCTATATTCTCAGGAACTTTTATCAAGCCCTCCATAGAAAAAGACTCCTTTGGCCCAGCTGGAGGTGATGCACTGGGTATGTGCTGAATATAGCCAGTTACATAAACATTGATATAACTTAACCCCTCAGTTTTCCCCAGATGAAACCCATCTAGTACTTACAGTTCTGGCACCTGGTTGAAACCCAGAGGACTTCAGAATATTTAAAACAGGGACTAGATTATCAGGGTTGGCCAGATGTTCTGATCTGCTGCAGCCAACAGACATGAAGGAAACAAAGCTACTCCAAGAGCCCTGGCTTAGATACCCTCCCGACACATTGTATCACCTTACTACAGCCAGGAGTATCATTGCACCTTAGTCTGGAGAACACCGCATTCACTCAGCAACTGTCTCAACTTTCTGAGTGACCATGGACGCCTGTCTTGGGTCTCAGTTTCTAAACTGTATAGATGAGACAGCTTCGTGGAACCTTCCAATCCTGACAGTTCACGAATGTTTTTGCCTGGTTTCAGGTGCAGAAAAGGCTTCTCACTCTGCAGCATAAATCGCGTAAATCCCTACCCAAAACACACAGCAGAAAAGTTGCCAATCCATAGTTAAATCTGGCACCAGAAAATGCCCAAGGAAGACAAGTCCAAATCAAGGACTAAATGTTCTCCAGTCTGGAGATTTCATCATCCACTGTGCAGGAACCAGGAAAGGTTAATACGACTTACCTGCCGTGTGCTTTGACCTCCCGTGGCAGCTAGAAACTTTTTTCTGCTTAGACGAGTTGGTCTTTTATATCCTCCTGTAAGAATTTACTTATGGGAAAGGCCCAGAGGGAAGGATTTTGAGAGGTTGAAGTGGCTTAAAGGACACACACACACACAAGCTCAGCAGGGAACACCCTGTGACTCCAGGCAGATGCAACAAGGAAACCTTAGGATGTCAGGGAGCAATTGATGCAATATCGCTGACTAGGCAGTGTTACTCCCCTTTCTACCTTCCAGCTTAAAATCTGCCAGCTCGGCCTAGGCAGGGAAGGCTCAACTCCAAGCCCTGTGCATGCGTGACCCCCCCCCCCCAGTGCGTCTGAATAGCTCTCAGAAGTAAGTCTAGTTAAATGTTACCCTTATTCCTTTACACGTCATTTTTTTGACTCCTCCCTTACCTTCTATCCAATCCATGGTAGGATTAATGGACTCCTCTTTTGTATTTAGGATGAGGAAAGTGACAGCCTGTCTCCGCTACTGAAATATATTTAAAGACTTTTTCTCTTTTCTTTTTGTCTTTGAGACAAAGTCTCATAATGTAGCCCCAGCTGTCTCAGACCCTCACTATGCAGCCCAGGTTAGCCTCAGAGTCACACAATCTTCCTACCTTAGCTTCCACAGTCCTGGGATCATAGGTCCGAGCAGTCAGACTCTTAAAGAACATTTCTCTTCCGAAGAACACAGGCAAATGAACTGGACATCTCAGAAGAAGCCTGCTGCCCAGCAAAGGGCACAAACCCCGGGCTCTTCTTGTTTTCTTTGAAACAGTTCAGCTCTGCAGCCAAGCACTGTTCGTCTGCATCTATTTCCTAAATGCTGGAGCCTGTTTCTAGTTTTGCACTTTATGGGTTCAGGAAGCTCTGTCTTCGATGGATTTTATTTGCTGGTGGTTGTGCTTGGGTCAGTCTCAGGCCTGGACAGTGCTAGGCAAGTGCTCTACAACCGAAATATTTCAAGACAGAACTTTCTTCTACAATGTTCGTGGGATAACACTGTGTCCTTTGAATGATATATGGGGAACTATTGCAACCAAGGAAACGCCAAAATGCAGGTCTTCCATCTCTGCATTTGATGCAGATGTGCTGGGTTTGGTCAGGGCTGGAACAGCATCAGCACTAAACTAGTGTGCTCTGTGTGCTACCAAGGGTGTTGGTAGGAAGCATACCTGTGGGCCTGCCACTGTCCTGTAGCTGACTGTCTTTTCATAGCTTTGCAGACATTACACCGATAGTTTATTCATGTGGGTTCCTCATTTTGCCCAAATCTTCTTAGCACAAGCAGCTGACTCCCCAGGAGAGAATTGTCAAGTTGGTCTGAGAAATGAAAGTTAGGAGACTGAAAATTCCGATGAAAGCTAAAAATTGCCAGAAACTTCTCATAAGTCAGCATAGAAATTTCAGGATATTTTAGTGATAGCAACAGCAGAACCTGTGAGGTCAGGGTGCAGATAGTAGACCCCTTAATCAGCCACACATGGGCACACACACGTGAATACACACACACACATACACACATGTACACACACATACACCACATACACTCTAACTCACACACATGCACACTCACACACTCACATGCACACCCACACTCACACACACTCAGCTCATGCACACACCAGGCATTCAGTGACCTTAAACATACTTCGATTACTTCCATTTCCTTCCAAAAGAGAACTCTGCACGCTGCACGTACGCCCTTTGGTAGGTGAGGAGGACAGCTCCGATCGGTTATGTGATACAGCTGCTGGGATGATCATAGCTCTTGTTCTGGTCTGTGGCCTTCCAGCCACCCCTGCCATCTTTGAGGAGGGGGTAGCTCCTCTCCTCCCTCACTGTCTGTCTCAGATTTCTCTTACTGGCCTGGCAGTCACTTGTTTTGGGGCAGGCTTCTTTTTTTTTTTTCTCATACTAAAATACATTTCCTCTTGTTGGATTCCTAGAACAAGTGAATAGACTTCCTGACCTGAGGTAGGTTCCATATGCCAATGTTTCCACCTTGGGATTCATTGAATGTGCTACCTCAGAGAATGGAGGATCTTTGGTATTCTGGTTTATGCCATCCCCTGGTCTCTAGACCAGTATGACAATGACAAACTCTGAATGGTGTCCCTGAGCAATATGGACCCTGGGACAAATAGAAACACTGTCAGGTGGCTGCCTTCAGAGGAGGAATGTGTGAGCAAGGAAAAGAAATGTCCGAAATGGATTGTACATTTCCCTGGAGACAAGAGACTATTGTCTTCTTGGTTTTTTTATTATGTGCTTGTTTTAAGCGGAACATTGATAAGATATGTAATGGCTTCTGGGACCAACATCACACAGCACAAGGATTTTGACCAGAAACCCCAGCAGCAGTAAGCTATTCCAGTTAGTCATAGCCTATTGAGTCTGAAGAGTCCCTTCCTGGGAGCAGCCCATTGAGGAGGGCAGGGGAATTCCTAGGAACTACCCTGGTAAGTGAGTAGAACGCCGTCTTCCCGTTCTTTCTCGATGGACTGCCCACCCCTCCCAGTCAGGCCCGTTCTTATCCAGGTCCTGCCTCTCGCTTCCACTTAAATATTTATTGAGCTCTTGATATTATGTGCTTCTCCTCCCTCTCTTCCTCCCCCACTCCAGCCAGCTTACAAAGTATGAATTTTTATAAGTTTGCTTCAAATGAAAAGGGTGTCAGATCTGCTCCCCGTCTTGTCAGGGCAAGGCAGAGATGTGGAAGGGGTCGGGGGAGAGTGATAAATCTCAGCGCACAGCAAAGATAATTTATCCCAAGTAAACCCTAGGACGGGCAGGATAGACGTGAAGCCATGAGCCGACTCTCATAAGTCACAGAGAGACACCGATGTTAACTAAACTAAGCTAAGCTAAACTAATAAACCGATTTTATTATTGCTATAACTTTTCTCTGGGAAATCTGATAAAATATAGTTTACAGTAACTCCATAGAGAAGATGTTTCAAAAAAATTTTCTCATTTCTGGGCTGGGAATGTAGCTCAGTGGGGATAATGCTTACCCAGAATGCTCAGAGCTCTGGGTTTTCTGTGTAACATCACACATACGGTACATGGTGGTACACACCTGTGGTTTTAGCCCAAGATCAGGAGTTCAAGTTTACCCTCAGCTAGGGAGTCTGAGGTTCCTCTGCACTAAATGAAGACTTGTCTAAAAAAAAAATGTGTGTGGGGTGCTCAAGTCTCATGCCAACAAGTGTGTGTGTGCCTCACCCACACACCAAGCAAGCAGTAGGGAAAAAGGAGTACCGGATTGTTAAGTCAACCTCTAGCCCTAGCTTGCTACTTTGGCCATGTGACCTTGCAGAAATCCCTCTATTGAGACACCCGGGTTTCCTTATCTGTAGAGGGGAATGGACACACTAAATGACCAAGGGGGTTTCCTTGGGTTCCAAAGGCTAGAGTTCTGTCACGCACCACCAGCTATAGGTGGTTCCAGCTCTAGCGAGCCTCTGTATCACTGTGTAAGCCTGCCCAAGTCTCTGGCTCTCTTGTCATGGTTAGGATCAGCTGGGTCAGATGGGAGGGATGTGTTTTCCTTAAAGGCCATTTTCCTTCATTCTGAGGACAACCAGACACAGAAGAATAGAAGACATATCCTTGACAACAGTTTGATAAGGAACTTGGTTGTTTTGCAGACACCCATGTTGGAAACCAGGGGGTCATCTGGGCTCCCGATCTTTCTGCTTTTCTCTTCCTATCTCTCTCACCTCTCATGAGTTACCAGGTCTGTTTATCAGAAATCTCTTGCTTCTGTGGCTTTCCTCATGTTTCCCACATTCTGCGGCTCCCCTGAATCATCTCCGAGTGTACCGCCTCCTTACCCAGCTCCCTGCCACAGCCAACCATCCACTCCACCGCTTCCTCTACCCTGACATTTTGGTAAGCTCAGCACTGCCCATAAGGCAAAGCTCAAGTGTCAGTGAGATTCCATACCACGTATGCTCCCGTGTCTCCAACCTGCCCCCTATCATTCCTTCACCCAAACTCTCCTGCTGAATTAACCCGTTCAATCTTCCCAGCCCACAGCAAGGTCTTCGCTTCCATGCCTCTTCCTCTGCCCTGCTCCATGACTGTCTCACAACCTTGTCCCCACCACCCGGGCTGGCCTTGAACTTGCTTTGCTCCAGAGGATGACCCTGATCTTTTCTCCTCCTGCCTCTTCTTATTCAGTGATGGGATTACAGGCATGGACCACCACATCTGGCTTAAGCAGTGCTAGGAATGGACCCCAGGGCTTCATGCACGCTAGGCAAGCACTGTACCACCCAACTAAGATACATCCCATCCTCAGCCCCCTTATTTCTTTCCGCATCTTTCCTGTTGCTCAAACTAGACCAGAAATTCTGAAGAAACTCTCAATTATCTTGGGCAATCCATAGTGTTTGCTTTGATGATATGGATGACACTAGTATAAAAGGTATCTTGCTGGCTTAGCCTACTTGCTCCAGCCTTGGCTGTCAGCTCTAACTCTGTCCCAGGGATCTATTTTCTAGCTTGTTTGAAATAGCGTGGTGATTTAGAGGGTAGCTAGAGTCTATGATAACTGCATTTCCCTTTGATCTCCCTTCTTCCCTGTCTTAAAACCCCCCATAACCTATTACAAATTAGACAGATTCAGAACAAGCTGAGCTGACGTGAGTAACAGCATCACTGAGTTGTGAACTCGGAATGAGGCCAGAAAGTTGGGAGCAAAGCACACCAGGAGCCTCCCTGTCGAGCTTACCTACCCCACACCAGTTACCGCTCTCCCTTCGATGCCTGTTTCCCAGAAGCCCCTTCTCTCTCAGAAGTCACCGGCTTCCAGTGTTATGCCCTGCACTCTTCAGTCTCTGTGTCAGAGAGAGGCTGGAATGGGCATCCCTGAGAAAGCTTCCTGCTCCCATGATAGCTAAAAGATGACGGCTCAGGGTACCACACCGTGTGTTCATGCCGACTTAGTAAATGGCCGAGTTCTCGCCTTTTCCCTTCAGGGGCTCCACCCAGATCCTGTAGAGCACATCAGGATAATAGATGCTCTGGAAGACTGTGGTGGAGTCTGGAATGAGGTGAGGTTTGCACTGGAATTCCTTCTATTCTGGTGGGAAGCTGGGGAGAGCTAAGTGGCTATTTGCTGATTCCTTTCCTGAGTGCTCAGAGGACAGACACCAGGCAGGGCATCTTTACTGGTTTGCTGTTTTGATCATTTAACAAACATTGTAAGCACGCACCTACACATGACCATCTAGCTTGCAAGTAAGAGAGCAGAAGTAATGCTTTCGAAAAATGCCTCTACCCCAGTGGGCTAGCTGGAGCAGTGCTGGAAAGCTCGCCCTGGTGGGGTGGATAAGGGAGAACTGGTGGGCTGACTGGCTCGGCTACCACCCAGTCCTACCATCCAGGTCTTTAAGTTGACCCACCCCAAAGTCAACATCATCTGTGAACTCTTGGAGTTCATGAGAGGGAGCCAGTCTTGCTTATCTGAAGCTGCAGGATCTCCATGACACAGGGCAACAGCAAGATAGCTATGAGGAGTCCCAGTGAGGATCCAGTACTGATGGTGTAACAGAAGCCAGAGGCCTTGAACCAGACCTACGACGTATTTATAGTGAACATCTTGCAAGTAAAGATGTGTGGACAGAGAGGTAGACTGTGGAACACACTGTGACACATGACAGCTTCCACAACGAGGCGTTTTCTATGCTTTGTTTGTTTTGTTTATTTTTCTTTGTTTTTATTTTTCTTTGCAGAGGAAGTCACAAGGATGGAGGGCAGATATGAGAGGATGGGGGATGAAGGAGATTTGGGTGCACGATGTGAGACTCACAGTCAATAAAACGCTGAAGAGGAAAGAAGCACCAGCTACTCTTCCAGAGGACCCAGGCTGCGAGCTGTCCCCAGGTTTTGAGTATGCACATGACAACGCACAACCATCTGTAGCTCCAGTCTCAGGGAATCAAACAATCTCTCTAACCTCTGCATGCCCTCAGTGCACGTACATGGATGCAGGCAAAACACCCATACACACGTTTAAAAAGGAAGTCTCTCACACTGTTAGAGAAATGAGTGGGAAACCAAACACCACTCAGAGAGTTGGAAAATTTGGGTTTAAAATGTCAGGAGATCCAGGCTGAGCTAGCGCTCTGGGTAAACAGCCCAGGCCACAATGTTTGCAGTGTTTATAGGCAGAGTAACAGTGGTATTCTGGTCCTTCGGTTGCCAGTGGATTTGGTTGCCCTTACTACCTGCCTGGGACAAGCATTCTTTTTTATTGTTTTTTTTTTCCTTTTGTTTTTGTTTTTTTTTTTTTTGTTTTTTTGTTTTTTTTTTGGATTTGTTTTTTTTTTTTTTCGAGACAGGGTTTCTCTGTATAGCTCTGGCTGTCCTGGAACTCACGCTGTACACCAGGCTGGCCTCAGACTCAGAAATCTGCCTGCCTCTGCCTCCCAGAGTGCTGGGATTATAGGAGTGCACCACCACCGCCTGACTGGGACAAGCATTCTATTTCAATTTATTTATATTATTTTATGTGTTTGAGTTTTTGCCTGCGTGGCTGTATGTACATACGTACACATGTTCCTGCCCGGTGCCCATGGAGGCCAGAAGAGGGCATCAGCTTTCCTAAACTGGAGTTTGTGAGCCTCCGTGTGAGTACAGGGAACCAAACCCCGGTCCTCTGCAAAAGCAACAAGTGCTCTTAACTGCTAAGCCATCTCTCCAATCCCTGCAGTTGGCAGCTTTTACAGATGTGGACTGATACGGTGTGGGCGGCTATTACAAGATCTGGGCTTTGTTTTGTTTTTAACTAGTGTGTACGCATGCTTGGGGGCATGTGTGTCGGGTGCAGGTGCCTGCAGAGGACAGAAGCATTGGATTTCCTAGAGCTGGAGTTATAGACGGTTGCAAGCCCCTGATGTCGGCTCGTCCTCTGGGAGAGCAGCGAGGGCTCTCAGCCACCGAGCCATCGCTCCAGCTCTGGCAGCTGCTTTCTTGAATTGAAAAGGATGGGGTTTTAGTGGAAGCAAACAAGACTTTGGCTCATTCTTGTCCCCCCCCCCCCCACCCACCCATGCATCACAAACAAAATGGGACGATGACTGGGCTCCACTGGAGAAGGCTGAGGTCCCGAACTTCCCCAGAATCTCCTCATTTTATGCATACATACAGATTTACATCTGCGGGAAGGAGTAGGGTGTACAACTCAAAGAAGCCCCTGTTTATGAGCTGGGGTTTTATTGGGTAGCTTAGACTGTCTCCAAACTCAGGCTCTTCCTGCCTCAACCTCTCCAGCACTGCGGTTACACTTCTGTGTTCCTCAATATCTCGTATTTTTAAAAATAAAAAAAGATTGCTTTAGTGTTGTTAAAGATGTACTGTATTCATTTTTAAAATAGCACATGCACCTCACACCCAGTTCCCACTATTATTACTATCTTCCGTCCGTGTGGTGCATCTGTCACAGTTCTTAAGCCAATCCTGTTTCGGTATTAGTAACTAAAATTTAACTTTAAATTTTTATTCTTTTTGACCTACTTGAGAACGTACCTGTTTTGACATGAACATTTACATTTTTCTTCTTGTCAAGTGAAAACAGATGTTTGGGGAACACAGCGTGCTTGGGGACGCATGCCACATTTAGCTCAGGCTTTGTTTTCTCCCCAGGGAAAGAAAAACAACCATGCTCAGGCCTCATAAGTCACTGAGGGCAAACTCAGAATGGGGCCAGAAACAGGCCCCAGAGCGCACTCCCCTGACGCGGAAGCCCGGGACACTCGCTTCATCTCTGGCCCTAGGCCTTGCCCTCTGGTGAGAGATAATCGTACCTGCAGCCTGCCTCCCACAGCCCTGTGACATCCAGCTGATATGCTTCCACAGACACGTGGGGCGTGATTTCATATGAGAGATTTTTATCAAGGCTGGTTTCTAGGACGTGGGAGTTAAGCAGATACTTCAGGGTGAGCTGGCCCTTGAGATATTACAGTTGGATTTCCGTCTACTATCCTGATGAAAGCCTGAATCAACTGGAACTAGAAACAGGAGTGACTTCAACCCTGTGTCCTCACTGCTGGGACCAGGCGGTAGCTGAGCTGGCTAGAGACTCACTCAAGCCCAGCAGGTTCTCCCAGCCGCACATGTGGAGCCACCTTCCCTTCCAAGTCTGTCTTTTCCTTCTCGCCGTCCACTTTGGGAGGTCTGTGCTAATCAAAACATCGGGCCCAGGAGTTGATGTCCCCCTGTTGCCATCCCCTCTCCAAACCTTGAGATCTTTCTCTTGAATCTTAGTCCACAATCCAGTCAGTGTTACTCCAGATAATTTAATTCAGGTTCACACAGATCAAACAATTATACATCAAAGGATTGCTTGGATGACTCAAGAGGACAAAGGTAAATTGAGCTCAGTTCTTCCTCTTAGGAAGGTTGTGGGCTGGCTGAGAACCCACCAGGTACCGGGGGGCCTTGGAGTTTTGAGCTATCTCAAGATAGACAGGGTTTCCGCCTTTGTGGAGCTTAGGGTCGATAGCAACTTTTCAATATCAGATGTATAATCGATGATCGTAAGGAATGTTGGGGTACAGGGGTACACAGAATCTGAAGATGCATAATGAGGGGTCCAGTGCAGTCAGTATGGGGAGGCTGCTCTGATGGAGGGCTGTTTGGGATAGGGATGGAAGGTAGGCTCGAGTAAGGCAGTAGGAAAGGAAGCATGTGAGGCAGGAGAGACAGGAAAACACCCCTGTGTGTTGCAGGAGATGCGAGGCTCACCTCCCGCAGGCTGATGGCGGAATATGGCCGGATGGCAGGATGCAGCCGCCTATAGATCCCTGGGTTTTTCCCTTTGGCCAGTGCCCACCTGCCAGGCTGCCCCATACTGGCTTCTCCATACATTTCTTTTTTTACCCCAGGCCACTTACTACCTGTAGTCCAACAATGGATTTCCTATCTTAGTAATCCAAGTGACCCTTCTAATCGCGGCTATGGCGCAGATCTCCCTGCCCCCCTACTCCCAGCCCCAAGATCTAAAACTTGGCCCCCATCCTCCTCCACGAACCCTTCTGTATTAGTTACATTTCTTATTGCTCTGACAGAATCAACTTAAGGAAGTTTATTTTGGCTCTCAGCTTGAAGGTGCAGTTCATTTAGGAGGGGGAAGGGCAAGCAGCGAGAGCCACTCCAGCCGCATGCGCATGCGCAAGAACACTCATTCCATCAGGAACAAGCGGCCCGATTGCCTGGATAGCCAAGGGAGTGGAGACAAGAGCTAATACTCAACTTGCTGTTGCTTTTTCTCTTTTTTTACTCAGTCCAGGCCCTCTGCCTATGGAATGATAAAACCCACACCTAGAGTGGCTCGTCTCTCCTCAAGTATACCTCTCTGGAACACACTCATGGAGGTGTGTCTTCTAGCTGATTCTAAATCTGATCCGCAGTGTAGATTAATTATCACAGGAACCATGTTGCAGAGAGGTTTAATATTGATGAGTACAATGAAAAACAGGATTCTAAAGTATTCAGAGTCTACAGGGCCGGGGGAGATAGCTTAGTTGGAAAAGTACTCAGCACACAACACGAGTTCTGAGTTCAATCCCTGGCATCCTCCTAAAAGCTAGGCTCAGTGGTGTAGCATGTGCCTGGTGCCTGTGATCTGGGGAGGCAGAGGCAGGAGGATCCTGGAGCTCAAAGGCTAGTCAGTCTAGTTGAATTGGTAAGTTCCAAGTTCAGTGAGAGACCCTGAAAACTGCATGAGGATGACAGTCAATATAGATCTCCGAACTTTGGACCTCTGTGTGCACATATGTACAAACCCTCTAAACCGGCAGTTCTCAACCTGTGGGGTCAAATGACTATTTCACAGGGGTCGCATATCAGATCTCCTGCATATCAGACATTTACATTACAATTCATAACAGTAACATGATTACAGTTATCAAATAGTAAAGGAAATAATTTTTACGATTGAGGGTCACCGCAAGGTTAAAGAGTTGCAGCGTCAGGAAGGTTGAGGAGCACCGCTCTAAACCCTCCTATGAGGCATCTGGAGTTCTCCTTTCAGAGCTGCACCAGGAGCAAGAGTCTGTGTCTTTTTCAAGCTCACTTTAAAGGACTCCTCCTTGGAAAGCTGTTTTCAATGTTTCTTTGCACTGCCCAGGATGTCCTTGCTCTGTGTGTGTGTGTGTGTGTGTGTGTGTGTGCGTGTGTGCGCGTGTGCTAAAATTCTCCCAAAAACTCCAATGTGCTGGCTCAGGCACGTGCATGTCTAGAGGCCGGAGGACACCAGGCTCCCTGCTTGATCACTCTCAGTCTTCTCACCTTACACAGGGTCTCTCACTTCACTCTAGACCTAGGCTAGCAGCTAGCAAGCCCCAGCAACTCCTTGTCTCCACCCATTCCCCCCGCCCATCCCCCACCCCACCCCCCACCCTCGCCCTCAGGGCTTAAGTTATAGGCACTCAGCTTCTCACACGATTCTGCAAACATGGCATTTGAACTTCACGCGTTCACGCGTTCACCTGCTGAGCCATCTCCCAAGTCTTCTTTTTAATTTTTATCTCTTTATTTGATTTCACGTATGAGTGCACGTAGGTGAGTGCATTTGAATATGCATGCACGTGTGTGCGCCATGCATGTAGAGGCCATGCGCATCAAAATGCCTCATAATTCTCCACTTTGTTTATTTTGGAAAGGATCTCTCACTCATTGATTGGCTTGAACGGCTAGCCAGCAAGCCCCAGGGACCTGCCTGTCCCTGCCCCCTACCAGTGCTAGGGTTACATGTGTGCCGCCATACCTGCCTTCTGGGGGGGAAGGGTGGGTGCTTGCTGGGGATCCAAACTCAGGTCTTTATGCTTGAATATAAAGCACTTCATCTCCCGATTCCCCAGAAGTCTCTTTAATAAAATTATATTGGATCCTTGGGCTGATGAATTTTAACACATCATTAATAAAGCTATTTTGGGAGTATGGTATAAATCCTATCAATTCTTTGGAAAGAATGAGGTGAGAGTTATGTAACAAGGAAATGTTTGATCCTGGTGCTGTTCCTGTGAACTTAAGAGTTTAATCGTCCCAGCCTTGTCCCATGTTGTAAGTGTCAGATTCTTCAGAAACGAAACTTGGAGCTTGAAATATATTTATGCCTGTGGTTCAGTGGCTCTCAAAGGCTGTGCCCAGGTTAGGAGAGAGTAAAAACACAGGTGTCCAGGACCTGCTTCTAAGTGATTGAATTCAGATCCCTGGCTTTGGAGCTGAGAACTTTAATTTCTCATTGATATCTGAGGGAGTCTAACATGCAGGCATGTTGGAAATGTTCATCCCAGGTGAGCTTTCTGCTATCATGGGATCCCCACTATATCCATGTTCCTCAGGGTGTGGTCCTCGGGGTGCAGCAATGGACTCTTCTGGGTGCTACTTGTAGATGAGAATCTCAGGCCTACTGAACCAGAAGCTGTGTCTTGACAAGACTCTCAGATAGTATCTGACTGCATTGACGGTGCTCTATGACCAAGCGTCTAGGCACTGCCTGAGCACTTGCTGAGGTGGAGAGGGTATTGTGTTTACTGGCACCTTGCTTCATCACTGGGGAACTCTGCCTAATTATCAGATCCACCCTTCCTGGGTAAGAGTTGGAGGGGACAGTACCGGAGCCAGAAAGGCCAGGTGGGGACATGCCATCTAAACAAGATTTAATGGTAGCCTAGATTCCTTTCTTCCTTCCCTCCTCTTTCTTCTGCCCCCCCATCCCTGCCTCTCCCTTCCTTTCTTCTAGACTGGGTCTCACTATGTAGCCCAGGCTGGCCTGGAATTTGCAACCTTCATGGCTCCACCTCCCTAGGGCTAGAGTCATGCCTAGCCTCGGCTTTTCCTTATAGAGAATTCACTCATGAATTTAATCCTTAGACAAAAACGTGAAGACTCTTTAAGTCTTTAAGCTAAATAAGTCTCTTTCTGGTAGAGTCTTAGAGATAGCCCTTAGATGTTGCTAACCCAAACTAACTTCCTCCCCGTGAAAAGTCTGCATAGCATTGTGATCCCAGATCCAGGACACATCAGGTTTAATGCCTTGTTATCGATGTAGGTCCACATTTCAGCAGCATTGCCATCTTCTTAAAATGCGGGATCTCCTGATGTTGTGTGTGGCTACTTCAAAGGTAGAGGTGGCAATATCTGTTTCTTTAAAATTTAATTTTTTAATTTTTAATCCTAGGAATTGAAGACTAGCCTCAGCAACCTAAGGAGACCTTATCTCAGAAAAACAAAAACAAAAACAAAACCCTTTTCCATCTTAGAGATACTGAATTACAGTCCACATTTGAACAAAATCTCCAAGTTATTTTTGGACATTAACTTCAAGAGGCTGACAAACCACCTAATTCACAATCTCTTAAATAGGATTTATAGCCTTTTAGCCCAAAATCAAGCCTTATTACTTTCACTTCAGTCAAGTCCATAAGATATAAAATGTATTATTTTATCATTTTATGCAGATGAATATTTGCCTGCATTTATGTATGTATGTATGTATGTATGTATGTATGTATGTATGTATGTATGCTTGTATTTATGTATGTGTCCCATGCACATGCCTGGTGCCCTTGGAGGCCAGAAGGCATTAGGTTCTCTGGAACTGGAGCTATAGGCAGTTGTGAGGCACTGGGTGGACGCTCTTAACCCTAGCCTCCAAATATTAAGACTTCAGTTGCAGCCTCCCTAGCTCCTGATCACACACCCTGCATTCCTTAGCATGCATTTCCTGGGTCGAAGTTACCTAACCAACCCCCATTTCCTCCATCCAAGACTGAGACTCACTATGTAACCCTGGCTGGCCTGGAACTCACACAGATCTTTCTGCCTCTGCATTCTGAGTGCTGGGGTTAAATGTGTGCGCCACTACACCCAACTAAATCAGCCCTTCTTAGCTTGATAGAGGAGATTTTCAAGTTTGATGCTAGAGACATGGTGATGATTATGCTAATTGTTCCAGGATTTTGTTGCTGCTGTTATAAAAAAATTTCTAGTTGTAATAAAATACACATGATATAAAATGTATCATCATAATCATAAGAAGTACATCATTCAATATTGCATAGTGTGTTCAGATGACTATATAGTCCATTTTTGTTCCATGGTTTTGAACATCTGAAATTTAAAAATGACAAAACTCAGAGGTTCATAGACAGATCAGACTTGAGAGTTGATTTCATTCCACAGTTCTGGGTTCCTGTACCCTGCAGTTCTGCTGGCTTTCTCCTCTCTGAGCCGGAAGCTTCAACCCCACACATCCTTTTGAAGCAAGAAGCCAGACTACAGAGTTTGGGGACAAAGCAATGAATCTCTCAAAGGAAAGAATAGCTGTCTCTAAAATTCTGGTAAGCCTTTTCTTACACATCACTAGCCTGGACTGGATTATGTACCTGTTTTTTAATTGACAAAGAGATCTTAAGTGTCTTCATATTGTGACTTTAGGAGGATGCCTTGGGCTTCGATATGAGTAAGGGTAAGAGGGGGACATTACTGGTGCCAGATGGTCAGGTAGGTACTTGTCATCTAGCCAAGAACCAATGGCAGTCTGGAGAGGAAGAGCTGTAGGAGATTCCAGGGACCTTTTCACAATGGAGATAATAAGTCCATATTTTAAATAAGTCCACATTCTAAAAATATAGAAGCACTTTCTCCTCCACTCTTCCTTAAGGGAACAATCAATGCTTTGTATCCTAAACAATTGGATTTACTCTGTCTCCTGGGAGAGCCATGCACTAGATATTATGCTGTGGTTATTGTTTAAAGAAGCAAATATAATCGATCAATCAAAACTGCAAACACTTGGGATCCAGTGGAGGGCTGGAGAGTAGGGGATAAAGATGAGGAGTAGGGGTTGGGGGTGAGAGGAGACTTGCAGGTTCCTGGGATGTGGGGAGACAAACCTATTACTGCCTACCTTAGAGATGCAGGACTAAGAGACAGGGTATTTCAGCTCCCCTGTAGCATTCCTGAATGGAGTGGTATCTCTGTCAGGGTGGCAGTCCCCAGGGGACTGGATTCTAAGAGCTTTGTTTTCTGGGGGCCCCAGGAGAAGGACAGAGAGAGCAGAGAGGGACCACTCAGCTGTAAGCAGTGGTCATGAGCATCTTAGTACTGATAACCATAGAAAGCAGGGGGAGGGGGTCTCCTGTTCAGAACAAGGTCTCTACCTTGAGCCTAGGAAGTAAGAAGGCTCATTGTAGGAACTGGCATAGGATCTTATCAGTTTTAAGGAGGGGGGAGGCTTAAGAGAGTTACTTGAATAATATGTACAGTAAGGATTCATCAACAGTTATAAAGTAGCCGAGAATTAAGATAATGTGGCCCCATGCCTCCCTGCCTGGCTTTGTCTCTGCTGCCTGCTGCTTATCTACAGGGCACCTCTCCTCACCATCTTCAGCCGGCTTGTTGCTTAAACTGCATCATATCCACGAACATTTCCCAATTTCCCTTTTCAAAGTTCTCAGACTTTTCCTCCTATAATTCTTTATCCATCCCCAAGTTCTCAGCACAAAGGAGATTTTCCCCAGACAGAAAAAGGGCAAGGAATAAGAGACAAAGACAGGAGCCAGAGGATGAGGGAAGGAAACAAGGGAGAAGGGGACGAAGTGTTTGTCCTAGAGGTGGGGGCAAAGGACTACCACCTCTGGATAGAGAGGAGACAGATGTGGCCCATAGGCAAATGGTGGTTTAAGAAGGTAAAATGGAAAACCTGTGCTAGGATGAGGTGTTTAATTTTAATTGGGTATGTTAATGAGGTGAGCCAAAGGGGGTTTTGGTTGCTGGACTTCAATACTTTGACGGCAGGTCCTTGGTAGTCAACCTTGGAGGACGAAGTGGCCAAATAAGAGAACAGACTGGTGGCTCGATTTAGAATGTAATCTAATGTTTGTTTGTTTGTTTGTTTGTTTTAAAGCAAGGCAGAGGGAAAGGGGGAGAAGGGCAAGGCCTTCCAGAGCCATGTTTGCCATGACTGAGTTGGCTAGAGCCCCTTCACCACCCCTACGGAACTGCCCACCGTGTCTTGTAGAATGTTTTGACTCTTTATTTGTGAGACCAAATTGTGTAAAATCCCAGGCGAATGAGACTGTTTATTACCTAGCCCAAGTCCATCAACAAATATGAGCTGCACAAACTCATGAAAAAGTCGTGGGAAAAACTCAGAACTATCACATTTTATGATCGCAGACAGGATGACCAAGAATCATCACCTGGAACAAGGTATTTTTGTTAAAATGTATGAATGTTAAATAAGTAGACATACACAAAAATATTGCCTGTACATAAATGTAGACGTTCAAAAGATCACTGTTGGTTTGATGAAAGTCAATGGACATGAAGGATTCTAGAGTTGGAAGAAGCAAGAAAAGGAAGGAAGTTAACATTAGACTTTAATGAAGAGATTGATTTTTGTAATTTCCATAGGAGTACAGAGAATTAAAAGGATCATGATAGTCTGGGTAACAACAACAACAACAACAGCAATAATAATAAATGACAGCTCTTGGAAGGGGAAGAGATACAGGAGCCAATATTATCAGAGACCTATTATTTAGAACAGTCTGCTGCCCCAGGTCTTGACACATTTGTGGAAACCTGTGCTAATCTGTTGGACACACTGCAGGGGAAATGGGACTGTTTAAGATAAAAGCTATCAATTCCCAGGAACTTAGTATATCTATTGGGAAACAGTGTTTGGGACCTCTCTGGGCCATACAAGCAAACTGCTACTCAGACTGAGATTCTGGGCCCTGCCAACCTACTATCTTCATACTGACATAGCATTTATGGTAATAGTCACATGTTCTCACGTGTGCTGTTGCCACACTGTTTGGAAGAGATGAGGTGCTCACACTCTTGGATCCCGGGTAAGTTGACCTGATGCACCAGTTCCTCTTGGGTAGCTATGACCAAAATACCTATGAGAATTTTTTTCCTCATGGTTTCAGGGGTTTCCACTAGTTGTGGGTGTGGGTGGGTGTAGCAGAACACCTCACATAATGGTATCAAATAAGTAGACTAGAGCTGTAACAGGAGGGAGCCAGGGCGTGCTATGGATCCCAAGGGCACATGCCCAGGGACTACTACTTCCTCCAACCAGGCCCTACCTCCCAACGTCCTGTTCAAAATGTGATCCATTGGTGGATCACATAAACCATTCATCACGGTTATGATCTAGTCGTTTTTGGAAACGAACGTGCTGATGAAGGTGAGCTTTACCAATCTGGGCATTGCCCAACCCAAACGAGTTGAAAATCAAATCAAGATTAATCTTTAGACATGGGGTTGACCCCTTCCATCTGTTGTTTCCTGGAGTCCCTCCCTCCCCCCCCCCCCCACACACACACTTGTACTTGTAGCAGGACCGAGCTGGTTGGCTGCTAACCACATTCTTCCATGGAACTACACTTACTTGTGTGCACATACCTGCATCCATATCAGGATTGTTCTTGCCTGATGGCAGCTACCTGGCCAAGGTGTCCAAGAGGCTCCATTCTGTTTCTTCTATAAACTCGATCAATTCTCCAAGGAGTCCTGATTCCTAAATAATAGAGAATGGATCTAGAACTAGGCACTGACACGTACTTGTGTCTACTGGCAAATGACTGCTTCTAGGTTTTCTCAGTGGACAAAGCTAGAAAGTTCACGTGTATGTGCCAAATTATGGATTCTACATACACGCAGCTATACTTAACTAGACTGTGCTCTGGCCTGTCTGTAGACATACTTTAGAAAATGCCTTGAGGTTTTTATTCCTAACTCCAACTGTAATCTAGTATCTCTGGGTCCATTCTTGTCTTCCCTCCTTACTTTGCTTGTAACATTTTTTTTCAAGACAGGGTTTCTCTGTGTAGCCCTGGCTGTCCTGGAACTCACTCTGTAGACCAGGCTGGCCTCAAACTCAGAAATCTGCCTGCCTCTGCTTTCCAAGTACTGGGATTAAAGGCGTGCGCCACCACCGCCCAGCTGTAACATTTTTTTTTTAGACAGAGAAATCAATCTCTGTAGCTACTGCAATTAATTTCAAAATGGCTCACCTAACTCTGCTGAGAAAAATGTATTAACTAGAGTTCAGTGCTGGCAGACGATTTGTTTTGTGTTTAGGCTGCAGCTTTCTGTCAAAATACTGTTCCCAAACTTACTCCCTTGGCACCCATCTTCCTTGCGTCTCTCGGTGGGATGTGACTCATGTGTGTGTGCAGTCGTCTGCTGTAGTTTGCATTCTATTGTGAGAACCTCTCTGCTAACACCAAAATTTTACATGCAGTAGAGTCCACTCACTACGGTGGGACCCTGGGGAGGTGTCTGGGATCTAATAACTCAATTGTGATCCGCATTGCTTTAGGTTGTAACAAATGCAATGGTTTATCTCCCATTGCTACAGATCTATACTGAACAGTCCTAGTCTTTCCCCAATCTCCTCACACTACCCCTTTATGTCCCTGTGATCAATCTCAACCCCAGGAGCCACTGACCCACTATCCATCTCTATATCTTTTTGCAAGAATGTCACATGAAAGATTTTGTGCAGTATGCAGTCTTTGATGCCTTTTAGAAATTTGGAATCCATGCAGTTCTGTACACTGGCCTATTGCTTCTTATGGGTTAGTATTCCTTCCATAGACATAATACAATTTAAGTGCTTACACACTAATAGACATGAGAGATGGCTCTCGATTGTATCTTCATGAATAATGGTTCTATGCACCTCCACAGACATTATCACTTCTCTTGGGTAAGTATAAGTGGGGTGTTAATCCATATGATAGGTAAACCTTTTAACTTTAAACAAAATCTTCTGGGGCTGGCGAGGTGGCTCAGTGGATAAGGATAGGGACCGCTCTTCTAAAGGACTGAGGATCAGATCCAAGGACTCACAGCTTGGACTGGGGCAGAAGACAGCCAGAGGCCTTGGACCTGGCTCGGGCTGGGGTTCATGCCACTACAGTGATGGCAAGCTGGGAGAGAAGGAGGAGCAGAGTGGTGTGTGTGCTGTAAAGAGAAGCAAAATTGTGAGGAGCAGCTTGATGTGAGAGGCCTGTGCTGCTACCTGAGGCCTCAGTGATGTCGGCCCACACTGCAACTAAGGGTCATGCTTACTTCAGTGGGGATTTGTGACAATGCCCTTGGCCTGAGTTACCACCAAAGACCATATGGATGTCTGTGATCTGGGCTGCTGTCTGGAGCCATGTTGAAATCTGAAGGCCACACTGAGCTGGCCCTGTCCCTCGCCAACCACCACACAGTGGTGCCAGAGATGATATGGGCTTGGGAGAGCTGGCCCCATTCCTCTCTGGATGTGGCACTCCAGAAAATCAAACCCAACCCTTCACCCGGCCATCGTGGGAGAACTGGCCCTGGTGGCAAGGGTGTAGGATAGTGAGTGAATGGGGTGTCTAACTCAGCTACCACCCAGGCCCAGATCCAGGGCTTTGAGATGGACCACAACAGCATCTTCCCCATCTATGAACTTCCAGAGTGCATGAGCAGACAGGTCCTGCAGAACCAAAGCTGTAGGTTGTCCATGACTCAGGGAAACAGCTGGATATCCCAGAGGATATCAGAGAGGAGTCTCTGATGGTCCAGTATTGATGGTGTAGCAGAAGCCAGAGGCCTCGAACCAGATCAGTGTTACTCATTGCAAAGAACACTTGTGTGTAAAGCTATTTGGATGAAGGGGTATACTGTGTGAGGCCATCTTGAGGGATTTAGCATCTATTAATTTTAAAAGACACGGGCAGAGGTCCTCCATAAGAGAAGTGCATCCTCTACCTGAAACCCAAGAACCAAAGGTCTCACAAAGTCTGCCACTTCTCTTAGCTCATGACATCTTCAGTATCGCAATGCCCCACCTTCCAAACTCCCCGTGCTCCACAACAGGACTACATATCTCCATCCGGTTTTCTTTCAGTGCTGTGTTTCTTGTTAGCTGGGACTGGAATTTTCCCTGTTTCTCCTTTCCCACCCAGGAAAGATCCCAGAGAACAGGGGAAGAACAGGCCTCTTTGCTGGCCTCTTCTGAGTCCATGAAGCCCCTGTATGTGCCCTTATGAATCCATGTAGCCCCTGTGCGTGCCCTTATGAATCCATGTGGCCCCTGTGTGTGCCCTTATGAATCCATGTGGCCCCTGTGGGTGCCCTTATGAATCCATGTGGCCCCTGTGTGTGCCCTTATGAATCCATGTGGCCCCTGTGGGTGCCCTTATGAATCCATGTGGCCCCTGTGTGTGCCCTTATGAATCCATGTGGCCCCTGTGTGTGCCCTTATGAATCCATGTGGCCCCTGTGTGTGCCCTTATGAATCCATGTGGCCTTTGTGTGTGCCCTTATGAATCCATGTGGCCCCTGTGTGTGCCCTTATGAATCCATGTGGCCCCTGTGTGTGCCCTTGCAGACAGCTGCTCACTCCAGAGAAGCCATCCTCAGCCCCAGAACCTTCCACCTTCGTTTCTGCCGTTCTTACTGTCTGTCTTTCTAATATTGATAAATTAATTAAATTGGATTAACTTAATGTTAATACCTTCCTGATGACTAGATAGATGTTCAGCATCTTCTGTGAGCTTGTTGCAGTTCCCATGGTTTTGTTGAGCATGTCACTACACGGCTTGCTGGCCCATTGTTTCTGAAGATAACTTAGCTCAGATCTTACAAGTACTCACTCCTCTCTTTCTGCCTTCAGATTCTCTCTTTGTCTTTGACTTTTTAAAAAAATTAATCTTTAAATTTTGTCTGAGTGCCCTATCTGCATGTACACCTGGGTGCCAGAAGAGGGCACCAGATCCCATTACAGATGGTTGTGAGCCATGTGATTGCTGGGAATTGAACTCAGGACCTCTGTACGAGCACCCAGGCTCTTAACCGCCGAGCTATCTCTCCAGCCTCTGTCTTTGACTTTTGATTATGATGTGTCCACACACATACAATTCTTTGACAAGGAAGACGATGCACTTGAACAGTGACTCACAAGACCATTGTATCCAATGCTGCCTTCTGGGGATACTGAAGTGAGTTCAGGGATCTGTATTAAAGCCAAGGCACAAGCATTCTGCAGGCCAGTGAGTCTCTTTTTCTGCTTTTCTGAATTAAGTCCTTTGAATTCTGGTAAGCTATAAAGTAACAACTACCAGGGAGAGGGAGATGCTCCTGACTCCGTTCTCATGGGGCTCCCCTGGGCCTAATTAGGGATAGATTTGTTCATGCCTAAGTGGCTAGATTTAATCTAAGCCTAATCTAAGTGGGCATAGATTAAAGGGGGAAGCCGTTAAGGGCAATGGACTCATTTAGAATATACTTTTTAATTTTTTTGTTTTTTGTTTTTTTAAAAAACCAGTTTACTATCCCAAGAACTTGGGAGGCAGAGGCAAGAAGATCTCTGAATTCTGAGTTCAAGGCCAGCCTGGTCTACAGAGCAAGTTCTAGGACAGCTAAGGCTATACAGAGAAACAGTGTCTCAAAAACAAAACAAAACAAAAACCAAAAACCAAAAAACAGTTTGACTGAGGAACAGTTGATGCACATTAAGCTGCAATGTTTAAAACGTGCACGTGGAACTAATGTATTAATATGTTTCTGCATGTGTGCACTTTAGTCAACAATCAAGCACCTAGCACCACAATCAAGATAATAAATAAGTACATTGTCACTCACAACGCCCTAAGCTCCTTTATAATTTCTTCCTCGTGACTCCCGTGCTCCCAGATGGCTCCAGGGACACACAGTAATCTGTTTGCTTTTGTTTCTTCTTTTCCAAGGTTATCCTTTTTTTTTTTCCAGATTACACAGCAATGACAAACTTTTGTCCCACATCACGGCACAGAGTTGACATTTACTGTGGTTTTCCTAAAATAACGTATTGTTTGGAGAAACTTTTTAGTTTAAGAAACACACAAAATAATCTTGTATCCTTTCTCTCTCTCTCTTTCCTACTTTCTTTTTTAAGTGGAGGTCATAAGGCATCACCGGAGGGCCTAAAAAAGCATGAGGCTGTGCAGACTTTCTGATCCTCATGAGGTTGGTTCCTGACCACTTTGCACTGAATGGCAAAGAGGGCTTTGTTTTTGTTTTGTTTTGTTTTTTATTGTTGTCTGAGGTGTTGTTTGTCGTTTGAGACAGGGTCTCAGCTCAGCTAGTTGTGAAACAGCTCTTCTGCCAAGATGACCTTGAACTCCTGATCCATGGGCATCCTCTTTCTCCAGTACTGGGGCTATGAGGTGCTGGAGCTCAAACCCATGGCTTCCTGCTTGCTAGGTTAGCACTCTGCATACTGAGCTACATCCCTGTAACCCCTAGATACTTTAAATCATCTCTAGATCACTAGTAATACCCAGTGCAATGGAAATGCTATGGACATAATTGTTTTGCTCTATTGTGTATGAAATTATGACAGGAAAAATGTAACCATGGTCAGTACAGGTAATAATTTTTTTCTTTCCTGAACCTTTTCATTCTGTAATTTGTTGAGGGCCGTACAAGAGGAACAGCAAAACAGCTTTAGAACTCATGGAGTGTGGCCCATCGGTTAGCACAACCATGATGGTGAGAGAGGAGAGTTAGCCAGATCCAGACTGACTCCATGACAGGCTGCGAACTGGCAGTTTGGGAGACTAGGCCCAAGTTTCTGTTTTCTCAGAACTGGAAAAGTCCAAAGCACGTCAGTTCCAGGGAAAACAACCCCTCACAGGCAGCCAATCAGGAAGCTGCCCTACCTAGCCTGAGCCAACCTCACCGGAAGCCAATCAGGAGCTATAGAAGTTACCCCACCTCCTAGCCTGAGCCCATGGGCAGCCAATCAGGAGCTGTAGAAGCTGTCCCACTACCTAGCTAGAGCCAAGTATAGTTAATCAGTAAAAGTTCCCAGAATCTCTTAGAGCTTTAACCAATCACGAAGCCACCTATATCCCTGAAGATAGAGCCAACCATTCAAGGGAAAGGGAAAGGTTACACACTCCTGCCCTACAGGCTTTAAATTGACCCTCTGTCTTTCATCCCAGTGTATGGTGGGCCTCTGCATGCAGCGTCTCTGCAGAATAAACGATCTTTTCTGTTGCATACTATTTGAGCTGGGGTTATCATTCTTCTCGAATGCAGTCCTTTATAATGGGTGTGCAGAGAGGCAGAGCCCAGAGAACTAACAACTGTGTCCCGAGGACTAGTTGTGGAGATCAAACTATTTATTGTTTCTGTGGTCTTCACGCCCTTCCTAATCTATCTGTCGTGTGAAAGCTCTAAAGGGGCTTCCAGCCCCTCGCTGGTCAGCATCCCTGCCACTTACAAGAATAGTGATTGCTCTTCTTCAAGCAGTGCTGCTGGAGCAGATTAATGATTCAGCCACCACCCTTGGAAAGAACTTAGAAATGTAGACTGCTAGCAACGGCCTCTACTCTTAGAAAGAATTTGGAGATGGAGATTGTTAGTAAAGTTAGGTTAAGATGTTTTTGTCAATGGATCGTATATAGAAAATTTTAGAAAACAATTAAGTTCAGAAAGGTACACTCATATTAGTTGCGCTAGGGATTTGTTTTAAGGTCAGAGCACAAGAACAATGGCGGCCTTGAATAGCACTGGCCGACGGAAGGCTGCCCCAGACAGCACTGGCCTACTGAAGGCTGCCCCAGACAGCACCGGCTGACCAAAGGCTGCCCCAGACAGCACTCTGACCTGACTCTTGCTGAAGCTGGGCTTATGATCAAGGTGATGATTAATTTCTTGTACCCATCTTTTCTGTGAGCTTCCTGATATGATTTAATAAAAAAAATTGTTAGTGAGTAGATGTGCACCCTGAGGATTTAAGGTAGAAATGACTTTTTAATATAAAAGTTTGGCTTTGTGATTCCTTTAAGATTTTTATAAGATTACTTTTTTAGATAAATATTAAAATAATTAATTCTTTCTTTGTAATCCCAAATTGCAGCCTGCCAGTAAAAAGAAACTGGCTGAGAAAATTATCTTTCTTGCTTATACTTTGCTAATCTATAGCAAGTTGCTTAGCTACAAATCTATGTGCATTCTTGGGAATAATTTGGTTTTTTTAAGTCTATAATACATAAAACATTTGATCACGTGCAGGTACTGAGGAATGTGTTTTTTTCTTACATATACTCATTATAATTGTTCATTTAAAGAAAAACAGCATGTAACCACCATAAGATTTGCTGGGATGTATAAGCTGTGAGAGGAAAAAAAGAAGTTGTTGGAGCCTGCTCATTCCAATGTGTGTGTGCACGCATGCGTGTGTGTGTGTGTGTGCATGTGTGTGTATGTGTGTGTATGTGAATGTATCTCTGGATTCATATGTGTGTGTGAATGTATGTATATATGCATCTATGTATTGATATATATGCATGTGTCTGTGTGTGTGTACGTGTGTGTGAATGTATGTATATATGCATCTATGTATTCATATATATGTGTGTGAGAGAGAGAGAGAGAGAGATTCTTGATCCCCTTTTTCCTTTACTCTTTCTCGCTGTGCCCCCCTCCCCCTAGAGTTCAAAGAGCCTCTAGCTGGTCACAGGAAGTGCTGGCTCCAGCGAATCAAGCTTTATTCCCTCAGAGAAAAGTTTGCTGAGTGGCCAGACACTGACTCTATGTCCTGCCTCATCTTACCCTGGATATTGAAGCCGCTCTTTGATAGTAATTGATTAGATATATGGATGGAAAACCCACAGATACAAAAGGCCAACTGAATAGACTGTTTGCAGTGTTTTCCCAGCACATAAGTAAAAGCTAATGACAAGAATGCATAAAACTCAGGCCATTCTTGAAATCAAAGTATAACTTCTTTACAGACTCTGCTAAAAAAAAAAAAAAAAAAAAAAAAAAAAAAAAAAAAAAAAAAAAAAAAAAAAACTATGAGCTCTTTGCAGAAAGCATCTCAATGAAAATTCCAGAGGTGAACCTTTGACTCCTACTCTGGGACCTCAGATTTAAAAGACAATTTTGACCAGGCAGTGGTGATGCATGTCTTTACTCCCAGGGAAGGCAGAAGTAGGCCGATCTCTGAGTTCGAGGCTAGCCTGGGCTACAGAGAAAGTTCCAGAATAGCCAGGACTACACAGAGAAACCCTGTCTCGAAAGATAAACAAATGAATAAATAAAAAGTTATATTTCTAGGAGTCAGTAGACAAGGAGAAATTTAAAAAACACAGATTATTTGTATAAAAATACTGTATTTACTTATATAAACAACCTATACCTCCAGCCCATGTGTATAATAAAATTTTGTGTACAATGACATGGGGTTATTTTGGTGAAAGTCTGATTTGATTATAAAACTAAATTGTGGATGCAGACTCGGTCCTTATTATGCACTGTTCATGCAACACTGTAGTTGTTCATTAAAAGAAAGTTCCTAAGTACTATTTTTTTAAGGTCTTGAAGGCTTGGATTTTTGACAGAATTTTGAGCTCTCTGGCCCTGCCCCTCGCCAGTGGCAGCACTCAGGGAAGAGGGCCCAGCACCTCACCTGGACAGCACAGCAGAGCTGGTCCTGGTGGTGAG
The DNA here is from genome assembly GCF_947179515.1 of Apodemus sylvaticus. Classification (NCBI taxonomy): domain Eukaryota; kingdom Metazoa; phylum Chordata; class Mammalia; order Rodentia; family Muridae; genus Apodemus; species Apodemus sylvaticus. Next base: position 35,784,468 of record NC_067481.1, on the reverse strand, counting down.
GGCACAAATGAGCTGACCCCATGTATGTGAGTGCAGGAGAGCTGGCCCGGCCCGTAGCCAGCTGCAGCACTTGTGCTGTGCCCCAACTGGGCAACACAGTGGAGCTGGCTCTGGAAACATGGTGGGGAGGTAAGCTGGCCCTGAGGGCAAGAGAACAGGAGCGCTGACCCTTTGTCGTCCCAACGGTGGCAGTCAGTGGTCTAGCCAGAGCAGTTCTGGAGAGCTTGCCCTGCTGGTGCAGATAAGTGAGCAGGCTGACCAGCTCAGCTGTCATCCAGGCCCTGATCTGGAGTTTTGAGTTGACCCACCTCCAAATCTACATCATCTGTGAATTGTTGAGGTGCATGAAAGGGCCCGTGCTGCTGATCCAAAGCTGCAGGATCTCCGTGACACACCACAACAACAGGATAATCGTGAGGAGTCCCAGTGAGGGTGTGACAGATGCCAGAAGCCTCAAGCCAGACCGCTGACTCACCCCATGAGTGTTTGCAAGTGAAGATGTGTGGACAGAGGGGGATACTCAGGGACACACTGTGGCACACTACCCTTCCACAGGACATGTTTTCTATGCTTTGTTTTGGATAGTTTGCCTTGTTTATTTGATGTGTGTGTGTGTGTGTGTGTGTGTGTGTGTGTTTTCTGGGGGCATTGCAAGGGGGAGATAAGTGAGAGGAGTACATGATTTGAAACTCACAAAGAATCAATAGAAAGTTGAGAGAGAGAGAGAGAGAGAGAGAGAGAGAGAGAGAGAGAGAGAACAACAAAAAAAGTAGACGCTGTCAGAGAGGACAGTCTTTTCTCTGACTTTATTCCCTTGGTGGAAAGTTTAACATATTCTACAACCCCCTCCTTGCTTTTCTTAGTGTGTTGCTTCTTCAGAGCAGCATGCAGAGCACTTGTGATACCAGACACATGGACTGGCAAGATGCTTTGGTCCTGGGCTTCATACCTTCCTTATTTAAGGGCTCTTGGACCTCTGATGGACACCATCCTCTTTAAAGAGAATGGAAAGCTCTCGGAATATTCAAGCTCTATGGCGCCCTAAGCACCAAGGCACGGTAGTGTCTGTTAGTCCAGGAATGCTGTTCTCTCTTCCCCCACCAATAACTAATAACTCAGACTGGCATCCACCATGCGTCTGCAAACAGACGTGCGTGTCCTCTCTCCAGTGCTCCTGGGTCTATAATAAGAATGCCCCTTAACAGCAGGCGCACCCGGCCATGGGTCAAGATGCCTCGTTTCGTGGGCAAACCTTGTTCATCAATTGCATTACTGTTTCTGGACCCATAATCCTTCCAGTCTTCACCCTGATACTTCTGCGACCATGCACCTGCCCCAGAACACCGGAAGTTTATGTGCATTGTCCGTTCTGATGTGTATCTCACAGCCTGTGGCTAAGAAGGACATATTCAGCCTCACCGTGACACAGTCAATGGCCTGGGAGGTTCCACAGGAAAAAAAAAAGCTTAATTTTTCTATGATTATTAGTGGTGGTGATGGTGTGGGTGGGCACATGTGCCACAAAGTGTGGATGTCAGAGGACAACTCTGTGAAGTAAGTTTTCTTGTTCCAAGGATCAAATTCAGGTTATCACGCTTAGTGACAAAGGCCTTCACCCACTGCACCATTTCTACAGCTCTTGGTTGGTTTTTGTTTTGTTTTGTTTTGTTTTGTTTTTTTAATCGTTTGTTTTTCTTTTGTTTAAAATGAGGTCTTAAACTTAAAATTCTTCCATTTATGTCTCCAGTGCTGGCAATCCAAACATAAATAAATCACCACACCCTGGATATTCTCATTTTTCTTTAAAAAAAAAAATTGAAGTGACTTTCTTTTTAATCTCCATGGTTTCAGTCTATAGAAATTATCCCTTAAGCCGGGCGGTGGTGGCGCACGCCTGTAATCCCAGCACTCTGGGAGGCTGAGGCAGGCAGATTTCTGAGTTCAAGGCCAGCCTGGTCTACAGAGTGAGTTCCAGGACAGCCAGGGCTACACAGAGAAACCCTGTCTCGAAAAAAAACAAAAATAAAAAAATCATCCCTTAATTGTAAGTTGTATGTTTGAGGCCACAAAAGCCAGATCAGGTTGGAATCTGTTCTTACCACTTCAACACTCATTAATAAGCCCCCTATTTAATTACTGGCCCTGTGTAACTTCATCTTTTAAATAGGAATAAGCTACCTCTTGGAGAGGTTTTAGGGATGGTTACAGGCAGTAAGAACAAACTGTTTGAGATCCTAAATGAGCAGGTGCTGTTTGTGGTGAGTTCTTAGTGTACCCAGCGAATAGCCAAGGTGCCCAGGACTTCTCTGCCCTATAATCAAATGGCCATGAAACTTCTCAGTCCAGGTAACAATTGCGTATTCAGCTGAATGAGTAGTAACTGTCAAATGCTAATTGCCAATATTGATATTGCCAAACTGCCGGAATTAAATTTATACCATCTTTCCTTGGATGCACCAGTGAACCATGACTTCTGAATGTCACTTTGGTGGTTTATCAGCAGCTGGCTCAGAATCTTAACTGGCACAGAACCAGCCTGCCCCGGGGAAAACACCCTCTCCTTCCTTTCTGATGGCTTCCTTGTTTTTACTGCTGTCTTCCTTGTTTCTTCTTTCTCTGGCCCAGTGCATACCAACAAAACTGCTAATATACCTGCCCCACAGGTTTTTTTGTTTTGTTTTCTTTTTTTCTTCCAAGAATATGTTTTCTTATTTTTTTTTTTGTTAGCATGTCCTTTCAATCATATCCACCAACTGTTTAGGCCTGAGTTTTCTTTCTTTAAAAAAAATTTTTTTTAATTTATTTTATGCGTAATGGTGTTTTGGCTAAACATGTGCCTGCGCACCACATGTGCACTGTAAGGCAGCAAGGTGTCTGACCCTCTGGAACTGGAGTTATAGACAGGTGTGAATGGCCATCTGGGCACACTAGTTCCTCTGGAAGCCTAGTTGCTAACCTCTTAACCACTAAGGCATTTCTCCAGGCAGTGCTTGGTCAGAAAGCAAGGACTCAGTACACCTGGTTCTGGCCGCCATCACCATTTTTGCACCTAAATAAAATGGGTGGTGGCGGTTTCCTCATTTGTGCGGTGCACCAGATTTCACCTGGGTGTAGGTGAGCTTTATTCACACGGGACAGCTGAGGGTCCCGCTGGCAGGCCAGGGACTGGCTCCCGCTGCCTTGGAGAACTGCGTGCGCAGCGCCTCCCTAGTCTAAGAAACCAGCGTCCCCGTTGCTGGGGGAACGGGGCACCGCGCTTTCCGGCGCAGTCGCAGCGCGAAGCAGCTGTCATGGCGGAAGCGGTCTGGAGCACTGACACCGGCGAGGCCGTGTATCGCTCCCGGGACCCCGTGCGCAACCTGCGCCTCCGGTAGTCACTCGACCCCAGCTCCAGGGCCCCCTAACTTTATGCTCCGAGGCTCCCTAACTTTATTCCACCCTAAGCTTTTGGATGCTCAGAGGCCCCTACTTCCGCTTACAATCCCAACTACTTCCTCTGCCATCTATGCGTGCGCGTCTCGTTATCAGGATCTTTTCCTACTGAAAGCTTCCAAGCACACCTTCCAGACTCACTCCTACCCAAATCCCTTCAAGTTCTCGCCACTTTCAAACCCCTCGGGCCACTAACGTCTCCAGCAGACGCCCCTACCCACCTCTTCCTCGCAGCCGCCTTGGCATCTCTGCCTCTGTGATTCCTTTCCCCCACCCTTGCTGTGTGTATCTCCTTGCTGTGTGTCTTTGACACGCATATTTGGGGCTTTTCTTGTCTTGACAGAGTTCATCTGCAAAGAATCACATCAAGCAACTTCCTTCATTACCAGCCTGCTGCCCAGATGGGGAAGGACCTCATAGACTTGGCCACTTTTAGGTCTTCTCAAGCTCCTAGTGGGTGTTTGTGGTGACGATACATCCACCTGAGGACTGAGGCAAGGGTGCGGGGCAGTAGAGGTACAGAGGAGGAACAGAAGGCTCAGAGAGGTTGAGTTTGTTGCCCAGTGTCACATAGCTGGGGAACTTGGAAGCATTTGAACCCGGGCAATCGTTTTTTTGTTTGTTTGTTTGTTTGTTTGTTTTACATTGTAATTTACCTTTGTGTGTGTGCACACCCATGCTACAGTGCAAGAGTGAAATTCAGGGGATAACCTTTGCGAACCACTTCATTTATCTCTGTTTACCGGATGAGTCCTGGGGCTTGAGCTATCTTGGGCCAGTTGTGACTTTGACAGGGGGTGGAGGACTGTGGGGGGGGGGGGGGTAGGGCATGGGGGAAGGGCCTCCAAGAGAAATATGTTCCAAACTTCAAATGTATGTATAAATACACTTAAAAAACAATTTTAAAACAGGAGTTTGCATGAAAATATGATTTTCCCCCTTGCCTTGAAAGCCAAAAGGACAAGATCCTCATGTTCGGCCAATAATTTTTCATGCTTTTGTTATTCCTCTCTCTACTCAGAACTATTCTTAGGCAAAAAGTGTGGCCTTGTGGATCACAAAGTATGCCTCCTGTGTCTATGGATGATTCAGTGGCTTCAGAAAAACGTCAGGGTCCTTGTCTAGCAAATTCAGCCAGGGTTGAGGAAGGGCTGGCCCTTCAGCCTTAGTTCCTTATACTGGACTAGATAATATTTCCTGAAAGGCAGAGCTGCCTTTTATTCAAATCAGAGTAATGACTAGGACACCTCAGGCCCTGATCTTGCTTCTAGTATTAAGCAAAGTATGCTCACCACCTGCATTCTATGTCTAGAGTGAGCGTGTAATGAGTCACTGAATTCCAGTGGGGTTTGTGGTCCATGTGAATAGGGACTTTGAAGACAGACGTGGTGGTATACACATGCAATGTCCACATTTTTCTGCTGAGGCTGGAGGATCTGGAATTTGAGGCCAGACTGGGTTGTAGAATGAGACACTTGTAAACAACAATAACATATTTAAAAACCCAAATGAAACAAGAATAGGAACGCTGGTTATAATCAGCCACAGAGGAAGAAATGCTGCTGGTCTGACTCATTCTGTTGTGTTTGGAGGTGGACACCGCCCTGACGAAGAAGAGGAGGAAGAGGTTATAATTGGATGGCAGGAAAAGCTCTTTAGCCAGGTGAGCCAGCATTACTTGTCTACTGTCTGCCTCCGCCTACCTGACTCCCACCTGACTCATGCTGCCAAACTGATTACCAGGAAAGGTTGTGGCTGCTTATACTTTCTCCTGTTATGTTTGTGTAGCCATCACAAGATAACAGCTGCTGCTGCTCAGTTTAACATTCTGGGTAAGGCCGTTCCCATCACAGGACTCTTTAGCATCTCTAGCAATAGGATTGGATTAGAACATCAGCTTGGATCTTTATAACTCGAATATTCTTAGAATCCCCTGCCCTTCATTATTTAAACAAAGTGACAGTCGTTTTTGAAAACGTGTCAGCCAGCATTAGAAGTGATTTGGTTCAATAGCTGCAGGAACCAAAGTTTGAGGTAGTCCCAAGCTGATCTGTTTCTTTATGGTGACCTCAGTTTGAAGTTGACCTGTACCAAAACGAATCCGCATGTCAGAGCCCATTGGATCATCAGTACCGCCAGGAGATCCTGAAGCTGGAGAATTCCGGCGGCAGGAAAAACCGGCGAATCTTCACTTACACCGACTCGGATAGATACACCGACTTGGAAGAGGTACTGTTCCTTCTAAGGAAGGATGAGTTCTCATCACTTTATTCTTTGTCTCCCCTGGTTTTCTAGCCTCACTGGCTGTATGTGGTAAGTGGGAAGCCCAGTAAAGGGAGACACAGATGTTTCTAGAAGCTGCTGTGAGCTGCTGGCAGCCAGGCTGCAGTGGGTAGATGCAGGTAGTGTGGCTGGTGCTCTTCTGCCTGCCAGAGTGCCTGTGGGACCTGATAGCATAGGCATTGATTACATAGATGGGCAGAGTCTAGAACAGTCTATTTACAATTCAGCCAAAGTCAAGTCTCTGCACCAAGTCCCAACTGGTCCAGCACCCACTACTTCCAAATATCTGGTAGAACATGACTCTTAAACTTAAATAGTTAACCAAATATATATATATATATAACTCCCAAATACATAATGCCAATTTACAATGATAAAATCTTATCTCAATATTTCTAACCTCTCCAAAACACCAGAAATACGTCTGAAGCCATCTGGATATCTGGGCCTCCCTCTCTGCACCATTTGTCTGGTCCACCAAGCCTCCTCCCTCCCTCTCTCCCTCTCTCCCTCTCTCTCTCTCTCTCTCTCTCCCCCCCCCTCTCTCTCCCTCTCTCCCTTCCCCCCCTCCTCCCCTCACTTCTCTTAGCTCCTCCTCCTCTCTCCCCTCTAATCACTGGCCTCTCACTGCCTCAATGTGAATGGATAGGCAATATCTTGCAACACTTGTGGGCTTGTTTTGCATTTTTTCCATTACTTTATGTCTTCTCAGGAAGATCATAAGTTCCTTGAAGGCAGACCTGTATTTTCTGATTTTTGTATCCATGAGCTCTGCTGGGAGCAGGTGTTAGCGGATGTCTTTTGAAAGATTGGACTGCTTTCTTCAGGAAAGCTGCGAGGCGGCAGCATATAAAATTGAGACCATTTTGGAAAAGCATAGAAAAATATAGGTAATGCTAGCTTACCCAAGTGAGAACTTCCTCAAAAAACCTGGTGTCCTATTTGGCACCTTGACCACCTACCTAGTTAGCATCAGCATTTACCAGACAAACTTACCCAAAGTTTTGTTGTCATGTGTTCAGAGAAGGCAGGCTGATGTTATTGTTAGCATAAACAACTTGTGTCCAGACTCCTAAGGGAACCCAAGACGTAGTAGGAGTCTTCCTTGGACTGCGTCATCTCCCCCTCCCCCAGCACGGGTACCTGTGAGATTCTACCTGTTGGGTTTGCACCTTGGAGGAGGGGTCAGAAGGAAGGCTTCCCTCCAGACGTTTCTCTCCACGGAGCTGTGACCACATGGCCGTCACAGCGCTGCCCTCTTTCCCCAGTTCTGTCAGAAAATAACCACTTCAGCCAGCGAGACGCCATCGTTTCTGGTCGAGCGGATGGCAACTGTGAGGCGGCGGCGCCAGGACAGGCGAGGGGTGTGAGTACAAGTAGCGGTCAGGTGGTCTCTGCGGCTCCTCGGGCTGATGTTCCTGGAGTTCCTACTAACACCTCCTATCCACTGGAGTGTGTGTGTGTGTGGGGGGGGGGGGGGGTTCTCTCGTGACTTCTCTCAGTGACCCTTACCTGTGGTCTTTCCCAGAGAGGGCAGCAAACTCAAGTCTCGGATGGTCACGTGGGAACCCTCGGAAGACTTCATCAGGAACAGCCACGCTATCAACACTCCTCTTCAGACAATGTACATCATGGCTGACCTGGGGCCCTATGGAAAGTAAGTGACCCTTCACCCCGCTGGCTCTGGTCCCCCTCCTCCCCGCCTCCTCCTTCCTGTTACGGCCACATGGGATGGACGGTTTCTTTCTCTTTTTTGCTTTACTCAAAAGAAAAGCGTCCCCATGAAGATTCTTACTGAGGCGTCCCCTCTCCTGTCCCTGAAGTGGCCGCCGGCCCCTCTCTTTCCCTGGCGACCCCAGCCTTGATGTTGGTGTCCTGCTTCCTAGGCTTGGCTATAAGATACATGAACATGTCCTCTGCATCCTGAAGGTGGACAGCAATGGGGTGATCACGGTGAAGCCTGACTTCACAGGCATCAAAGGACCCTACAGGTGGGAATGGGAGGAAGTGTGAGCAGCTTCCCCGAAAGCCCTTGATCTGCTCCTAAACATCTAACTCCCAGGCGCTGGGTCACACTCTGTTCTGGCCCTGTGGACCTTTAGGGAACAGCCGGAAAATGTGCAGCAAAAGGACTCACATTAGCTGTGTCATTGAGTGAGGAGGATTCTGGGATTGCAGAGTACGGGGACAAGCTAGCGAAGGGGAGGTGAACTCAGCCAGGCCAGGGCCTGCTGTGCCCGGTTTTGTCTGAGAGGACAGCTTTGTGCAGCCAAACACCCCCAAGCTGTCCCTTTCTCGGGCGGAGTAGCTGAGTGTCGTAGAGTCCCCATGTCTTCAGGGTGGAAATGGGTCCAGATCCCACAGCTGTCATCTGGTGCCCTTTCTGCTTTATCGTCTGTGTGACCATCTTCTCCGTCATAGACCTCAAGTGAGCTTTGTCACCAGCGTAGCTGATTCTTGGGCCTGGAAGGCCACACCCAGTACCATCAGAAATGATCCTTTTTGTGGCTTTGACCTCACAGAATCGAGGCTGAGGGAGAGAAGCAGGAGCATAGTTCTGCTTGGAAATACACAATTGACAACGTGTCCTCCCTCGCACAGCCAGAGGAGGAAGAGCGGGAGCAGCGTGTATTCAAGGATGTAAGTACCAGTTAATCCCAGTCCTGGAGGACGGCGCCCTGGTGTGGGAGCCGAAGCTATGTCTGGGTGACTGCCTTAGAGAGAGGGCAGCCCACCGGCATCCGGGAGATACAGCCGACATGGCCACTGAGTGCTGACCATGTTCTGTGGCAGCCCTATTACAAGCATCTCACTTAGCTCTTAGAACCCTGTGAGGGGAGCACTGTTACCACTTTATAAACCAGAACCCTAAGTTATGGACGGACGGACCCAAGCCATCGAGCTTGTTACCTTGAAAGCCAGGTTTGTTCCCAGGCTGGCCAACTTCAGAGCCTCTGTGTATCACTTTAGTTATCTTTGAGCAGGCATGTGTTGAGGCTTTCTCACTCTCTCAGACTAGGCAGGAAGTCCCTACGTAGCCCAGGCTGGCCTTGATTTGACAACCGTCCGCTTGTCTTAGCAATGAGTGTCGGTATTGCAGTTCTTATGTCCGGCTGGCGGCACAGTCCTGCACCCTGCAACTAACCGACATACATCTCATTAAATTGTTAGGATCTTGCTTGGCCTTTAATCCCAGCACTCGGGAGGCAGAGGCAGGCGTATCTCTGAGTTCCAGGCCAACCTGGTTTGCTGAGTGAGTTCCAGGACAGCCAGGGTTACACAGAGAAAGCCTATCTTGAAAAACCAAAAAAAAAAAAAAAAAAAAAAAAAGGTAGTGGCTTGGGTGCTTGGGTGCTTGCCCTGCTCAGATTTTCTCCCATTCAGAACTAAAACCTGTCTGGCTTGAGCAGCGTTTTGAGGATGGGTTTGCTTTGTTTCCTCAGCTTTATGGCCGGCACAAGGAGTACCTCAGCAGCCTCGTGGGTACAGACTTTGAGATGGTGGGTAGCCCAACTTCCTGCAGCACTGGGAGCTGTCAGGGCGAGTGTCTGACTGGAGAGGATCTGTCCGCCTCTCTTAAACGGCTCCGGGATGAGCTCTGCAGCGTGGAGAGGAGTCAGAGAAGCCTTTCCTGACCCTGTGTATTGACGTGGGCCCTTGCGTGCAGAGAACAGGATCTGAAAAGGAGCCCAGGCTCTGCTGGCCGCTCTCTTGGGACACGCTGGGTGGGTGGCGGTAACTGGGTATTGGGCAGGGAGAAGAATATACCAGGCATTTTGACTTCTTGTTCCCCGGGGTTTGGTGGTTTGGGGAGTTTTATCAGTGGTAATGCATTCATGCATTAATTTACAATTTATTTAAAAAACAATATAAAGATAAAAAAAAAAGTGCCCTCCTCGTCGTTCATGTGGACGTTGTTCCAGGGCACCTCAGACAGGCAAAGAGCTGTCAGTTTTGCTGGTCAGATGTTTTTTGGATCTTAGAAAACGAAACCCAAACAGTTTAGGTCAGTCGCTCTGGTCAATTTAGGTCTCTCTGTGTTCCAGCACACCAGGAATTCAATTTCTAGACTTACAAACAAGGATAGAACTACTCACCCCACCCCCATCTCTAGAAAATTAACTTGTATTGTTTTATGCTACATGAACAACAGATTTTCATGTTAAAAAAGAAACCCAGACAGATGACACAAATAATTAGAGACGCAAACCTGGCTGCCGGAGGGTTCTAGTGACCCCTCCCTGCCCTCTAAATACCGTGCTGCCATTCTGCGGGTCTTAGAAACAGGAGAGTGTCCTGTAGGGAAGTGTCAGGGTGGAGAGAACGTGTACTATGTGGCCCAGCTTGGAGAGCCAGTGTCAGCTCTGCAGATTTGGGGACAAGGCTGGGGTTGGGAGAGCAGGTGTGGCAACGTTGATTCCCTCTCTACCTGACACCTTCCCATTTCTCTCTGCTGTAGATCACCCCAGGGGCCTTCCGGCTGTTTGTGAATGGGGAGGTAGGTAAGTGTCTTGTCTTGGAGCCAGGCTAGAGTCTGATGGAGCCATGGGTAGCTACTCACCTCGGCCTAGTTTGGGCTGAACATGGTCTTTAGGACGCTGAGTGATGAGTCTTTTCTGGAAACTGGGCCTTTTGGGCCCCAAAAAGGCTTTATTTGCAGAGCATTTGGGCCCTTCAAGACTGGACTGAGTAGCTGAGTGGTGGTGACAAACAACCTTAATCCCAGCACTTGGGAGGCAGAGGCAGGTAGATGTCTGTGAGTCTGAGGCCAGACTGGGTCTACAGAGTGAATTCAAGGACTACACAGAGAAAAACTGTCTTAGAGAGAGAGAGAGAGAGAGAGAGAGAGAGACAGACAGACAGACAGACAGACAGACAGACTAGACTGAGTGGTAAGGGTAATAAGGGACCAAGCTAAACTTCTCTCCTGCTTTCTCTTAAGTTTCAGCCCAAGGCTATGAGTACGACAACCTCTATGTGCACTTCTTTGTGGAGTTGCCGGCTACTAGTAAGTGCTTTTCTGACATTTCTATTCTGACAGTTCTAGGGGCATTCGGTCCACTCCCACTGAAACCGTTCAAGGTCACAGGTCACCTCCACATTGCCAGTTCTAATGGTGTCTCCGCCCTTCCACTGCATTGACTTCTCTGAAGCATCTGACACAGCCCACTTTCCTTCACGAAGCATTTCTCTCGGCTTCTGCGGGCTCTCCAGGCTCTTGGGTGAATTCTTCCTCTCCTGCCGGTCCTAATCTGAGCACCTCTGAGGTTTCTCCTGGCCCGTGTTACTTTCTACCTCTAGTGTTCCTAGGCGGTTGCACCCATTCCATAGCTTAAATTACATATGCATCTCTAGCCCTGCCCATAGGCACACAAGAATGTTAGCGCTAGGAGAGACAATTGGGTCACTAACATCCTCAAAACCATATCAGCCTACAGCAGACTCACCGAAAGATGGTGACTGGCATTGTGTGACAGAGTGGGTGGGTGGATGAATGTGTGAAGGAACCTTGCTGATGGCTTTGTTTTCTCCGGTGACCTCCTGCCCTCTCCAGTGAGCTTACTGAGTCTGCTCTTTGGCTTTCAGACTGGTCCAGCCCATCCTTCCAACAGCTCTCCGGAGTAACCCAGACCTGTGCCACCAAATCCCTGGGAATGGTACGGAGGGTGCCAGGATGTCAGGGTGTCGGGAAGGGAATGGCAGCTCCGGGGGGCATTTGAAGCTTCATCAGGTCAGCCCCCTCCCCCCCTCGTGTTCTCTGTGGAGGAGCCACGGTTGGGGCCAGAGTGGCTCTTCTGTCTCTTAGAGACTGACGGCAGCTTACATTCTCCTGTCCCCTTGCCTGCCTGCTGCTTCCTACCAGTCGGACGGTGTCTCTTTGCCCTGTGTGAAGGTGACCTCGTTACTGGACACAGAGAACCCATTCCAAAGAGACAGTGCCCACCCTGGGTCTGCGAGTTGAAAATGGCACTCCTCTTTTCTAGGACAAGGTGGCCTATTTCTCCTTTCCATTCACATTCGAAGCCTTCTTTCTGCACGAGGATGAATCGGTTGGTGAGTAGCTTCGGTCCTTGGCCTCACTAATGCACAGCCAGGGACCTCTCTGAACAAAGGTCCCTGTGACCCCTCATTTACATTCCAGAATCCCTCCCGGAGTGGCCCGTGCTCTATTGTAAGGTCCTCTCCCTGGACTTCTGGCAGAGATATCGAGTGGAAGGCTACGGGGCAGTGGTGCTGCCTGCCACCCCAGGTAACCTCTTGTCCCTGCCCCTTTTGATCCCCTCTGTGCTGTCAAGACCAGCACTTCCCAAAGACTCTCCTGAGGAGGAGAGATGATTAGGAACTGGGGGCTCTGACTGGAAGAATCACTTGTGGCTTTGCGGAATTTCTCCCTTCCCATGAGAGACACCGTGAAGCTGGAACTGACCTAGTCCGGCAGCCTGACGGGCTGCCACATGCTGTAGTCCTTGGTTAGACCTCGAGAGAGAAGCTGCTGCACCAACCCTGGGCTCCTGGCCCCAGGGGCGTTGGATGAATTGACGTTCCCGTTGCTGTGCGCCACGCACTGTAGTAAATCTCATCCACTTCTCCCAGCCTCTGTGAGGTGGAGGGTCCTGATTGCTTCTACGTTTTACTAGGGTCAAAAGAGAAGCTGGTTCTCAGAGGTTGACCAGCTTGTCTAGAGCACACAGTGATGCCTGGAATAGCTGAGATGAGAACTTCTGTCTTACTGTCCTCCAGGCAGACACTGTCACCCACCACGCTAACCTCTGCCAGGTCATCACCAGCCCAGGTCACTGCTGGGAAGTCAGGGATGGAACGCGGCCCCTTTCTCCTCTTCCTTACACAGGATCGCACACCCTGACTGTCTCCACGTGGAGGCCCATGGAGCTGGGCCTCGTGGCAGAGCTAAGGAGGTTCTTCATTGGCGGGTCTCTGGAGCTGGAGGACCCATCCTACGTGAGGATACCAGGAACCTTCCAGGTGCTTCACCTCTGGGGAGACCTCAGTCAGGCTGAGTCCTTATAGTCCTGTTTGAGGCCCCTCCCCACTTTGTTCATTGTACTCATGGTATATAGACCCTTCCTTCCTGTGGCTTATGCCGCCAGGCCTGCCCATAGTTTAGAGGTACAGATATCTACGAGGAGGTCCTTGAGGAGCCGTGTAATTAGAGATTTCCTCCTCTCCTTTCCACCACTGAAGGCCTTGGTAATCAGGTGCAGGGTGGACTTACAAGAAGCATTCTTGCTTCTTCCTCATTCTCACGTGAGTGTGGAGCCTGGTGCCCCCTTGTGTTGCTGTCTGAATGATAAAGTTCCTCAATGACACTACACTACCTAAGAACAGGAATACGGGTGGCCGCAGCGCCTCAGGTCTAGAGTCTGCACAAACTGATTCGGTCTCTGCTGTCTGCCCAGGGGGAGCGCCTGAGCCGCTTTGGATTCCGCACTGAGACAACCGGTACTGTCACCTTCCGACTGCACTGCCTGCAGCAGTCCCGGTGAGTGACCCTGGGCCCTGAGGTAACCTTGAGCCCCTTGTCTCTGAGGGCTGGAGAGCAGCCTTGACTGTGTTTTCGGCTTCCCTGCAGGGCTTTTATGGAATCAAGCTCCCTCCGGAAACAGATGCGGAGCGTGCTGGACCGTCTGGAAGGGTTCAGCCAGCAGAGTTCCACGCACAACGTGCTAGGTAAGCACCTCATTCCCTCCCCTGGACACCCAGGGCCACTTTCTTCTCCCCCCCACAGTAGCTGACTGCGTGGCAATATTTCCTACCCTTACAGAAGCATTCCGTCGAGCTCGGCGCCGCATGCAGGAGGCCCGAGAGAGCCTTCCCCAGGACCTTGTGAGCCCCACGGGAACGCTGGCCTAGCTCCGCAGCCCTGGCCTGTGGAGCAAGGGAAAGATGTCTGCACCCAGGGTTCTCGCTTTGTCTTGCTTACTAGAGACCACATTGGTCTACCAAACTGGATGATCTAGAACCTTCCAGCGGGCTCCTCTGCATAGCCTTCTGCAGGATTATTATTTCTTCAAAGTAGAAGGAAAGCCGGACCCTCTGGGGCCCCACCTGATGACCTGTCCATGTTTTGGCTATCAAACATGGGCGTCATAACAAGACAGGCTGTGTAGTCTGAAACTTGTTTGGGGTAAACCCAGCATTAGCCTGTCCTCAATACAGTGTCTTTTCTGGTTTGTCACAGAGCCTCTGTGGCAGAGGGCTCCAAAATGGAGTTTGGCAGCCAGGAGTAATGGTGCATATCTTTAATCCCAGCACTCAGGAGGCAGAAGTGGGAGGATATCTCCAGTTTGAAGGGAGCCTGGTCTACTAGTGAGTTCTGGGACAACTAGAGCTATGTAATGAGACCCTGTCTCAAAACAAAAAACAAAAGCAAAACAACAACAACAATATGGAGTTGGCATCTTCCAATGAGGAAGATTGATTTGAGAGCTCAGTCTTCTGTTCCTTTCAAGAAAAGATGAGGGTAAGAGGCCTCAACTTCCGGGCTAAGTTTCTGTCCCCTTACAGTATAGGGCTGGCAGGCTTTAGGATATGACCTGGGGTAGTTCTCAGTCCTTCCTGCCAGCTGGGTGGGGTCTTTTATAATATTTGTATTTTTGGTTTGTTTTTCATATAAAAAGTATTTATATTAACTGATCTTTTGTGGACTCTTGCTCTTTCTACTCTGGAGGTCCAAACTCTGCCTTTCTCTCCTCACAGTGTTTCTTAAAACTCCAGGAGACTGTGTGGCATGTCTCAGGCTCCCTCGTCTTTACTGTGTGGGCAAAGCTTAGAACCGAGGCCACCCCCTCCCCGCCCAACAGAGACAGCAGGCCCTGCCCTTGCATTGTTTTATTGGTGGAAGTAGAGAGTGCAGTTGTTCCTTCAGGCTCCGAGGAAGATGGTGGGATGGCTAAGAGGCAGGACTGTGTGGTCTTCCGGTCATGCTGGAGGGCAGGGGCAGAAGAACGTGCTGGAAGCCCTCCTGCAGTGTCTTGCTGGGACCTCAAAGCCTCATGGCTTGGCTCGTAGGCTCTTATACCTGGTGCTGACTCATAACGTGATGTCTAAGAGGTTCCCAAGGTGAGTGGTCCTGTCGCCATAGCACCCTTGACACTCTCAACCAACAAAGCCATCTCTCAGTGTAACCAGCAAAAGCTCCAGCAGGAAACGGTTTGTGGGGTCGAGAGAATCCTCTCAATCTCCCCGTTACCCTCATCTCCAAGACTTGGGGTCTTGGCATAGAATCCTGTGGGAATAGCAGAAAGAAAAGCTTGGTTTGTCAAAGAGCTATTTTAGGATGTCGGTGACAAAATTGAGGTCAGTTAAATACTTCTGATTGTCCCTCTCCTCATCCCACCAAGTCCTAGACCCCAGAACTGATTATCAGCCGGGAAGCTAGCATTCTTGGAAGCCGCTGTGGAAGAGTGCCGTGTCCCTTAGTGCTTGGGATGTCTGATTCCAGAGAGAGATGCTAGGGCCTGGCCCCGCCCAGATCTCCCCTTACCTGCAGAAGCCTCATTTGCCTCGCCAGGCTGACAGGTTCAACTTGGGAATACGGCTACAGCTCACAAAACCCCGTGGGTAGATGTTAGCCTTGAAGATGTCCCTCGAAACTGTGGTGATGCCAGTATTGTCGCATATAATCCGAGATAAAGAAATTCGCCTCAGGGCTTTGCGTTGTCTTTTGGTGAAAACTCCCCATTTCTGCCACCAGAATCTGTCAGTCAAAGAGACGCGTGGGAAGGTTGGAGATTTACTGAGCAGTGAGCACCGTGCTTGTGGCTGACACTCTGGCACTCTATTTCACCCACTTTCCATAAGTGAACTGCCCAGAAATACACAACAGTCTAGGTGGCCAGGGATGCACGTGAACTCAAGCAGACGGCCATATCCAAATAAGGAGTCCGCTCTTAAGCCACAAGCTCACTAGAGGGAAATCAGGTTTAGCTCTTTTGGCCCACATCTTCTGGGGTCCACTAGCATACAACATCGAGGTTGGCTAGTCGATGCTCTGGCCTGCAGAGGCTGCAATCTTGCCTGGGGCAGCATTTCTTCCCCTCAGACCCACTTTGCATGGGGAAGCCTCCTGGCCTCAGGTCCTGTGACCTTGGGAGAAATGAAGCTTTAAAGGTGCTCTCCATTTTCCAGCCTCCCAATGCTGTTTCCTGCTGGTGCTGGGTTAATTTAGGCTCGGGTCACTTACCTGTCTCCATCTCTGGCTCTTCTGAACTGGTTCTCAAAAAGACAAGCCAGAAGAGGCCCTACTCGGGCCCCCGGCAGAAGAGGCTCTGCAATGGCTCCAACCCAGATGTCAATGTTGTCAGGCGTCTTGTACAGGTTCAGAAACTTCCTTGCCAAACCCTGATTTTTTAGCACCCGACTAAGCTGGGCCAAGTTTCGGGGCTGGGAAAGCCCACAGAAGCGCCTCCAGGCATTGTATCCTGCAGGGGAGCACAGTCAGAGCAACGCTGTCAGTCTCCCATCAGCTCTGCCGCTCCCCACAGAGCCACCAGAGTATATTCTGTGGTCAGTACTGGATGGAACCAGAAGAGCCTTGAGGTCTAAACACTAGATTACTGCCCTCTCTAGACTGTAGGTGGACAGTCTTGTTTTGGGGAATAAAAAGTTACAACCGGGCGGTGGTGATTACACGCCTGTAATCCCAGCACTGTGGGAGGCAGAGGCAGGCGGATTTCTGAGTTGGAGGTTAGCCTGGTCTACAGAGTGAGTTCCAGGACAGCCAGGGCTATACAGAGAAACCCTGTCTCCAAAAAACCAAATCCAAAAAAACAAAACAAAAAACAACAAAACAACACAACACAACACAAAACAGTGGCAATTTGAGTGGCCAGCAATTCCAGACTTCCAGCAGGGGGCGCCAACAGCTCCTTAGCTGTCAGGAACAGCAAGTTTAAGACTGCCAGGGAAACAACTCTGCTTATCACACAAGCACAAGGACCTCCTGAATTGGATCTCCAGAAGGTTAATATGCATATATATATATATATATATGGGCAAGGTCATGCACACATAATCCTAGTGCTGGAGAAACAGATATGGAGACTTGGGGTTCACTGACCACTCAGCTCAGCCTGCACGGTAAGTCCCAGGGCAGTCAGAGCCCCTGCCTCAAAAATACAAGGGCTGACCAATGGTGACACACATCTTTAATCCCAATACTAGCGGGGGCAGGGAGGGGACACAGGGAGGCAGATATCTGAGTTTGAGACTAGCCTGGTCTGGAGAGCCAGAGCTATACATAGACTGTATCTTGACAAAAAGGAAACTAACAAATAAAATACATACATACATACATACATACATACATACATACATACATACATACATACTGGTAGAGGGCAGCTGAGGAATAACACCTGAGACCTGGGACCCACAGACATGTACACAGAGGGGGGAGAGGAGGGAAAAAAGGAAAGAAACCCTGACGTCTCGGTGCCTGCTGTGTGCCTGTCCATTGCTGTGGTGAGCAGAGCAGGCAGTTGGAAGTCCCTGACTCCTTCACACACGAGTGAGGATCAGCCAGGACACATGGGGATTCAGGCTCTATCTAGAGAGAAAGGTTGGCGTTGGAAGGAAGAAGGGCAAACCAGGCCTGAAACCTCTTTGTGGTGTTGAATGGGGCCAAACACCAGGAAGAATGAGGACATTTTGAAGTCATTTTCTTTACTTCATATTTTCATGCCTTTGAGTAGATTACTAGCTGTCTCTGACTTGCTTTCCAGCTATATGGTGGCGGGAACTATAGCCCTCTCTGACCTACTCCCCCTGTATATGATGGTGGCGGGAACCAATGCTGCTGAAGTTCATCAGAACAAGGAAAAGCAGCAGGAGCGCCTGTTCTCTTCACACTGCGAGGGTGTCCTCACCAAACAGCCCCACGGGGCCTTAACTCTCATCTTCTTGTTCCCCACTCTCTTGCTCCTGCCCTCCACCCTCAGGTCAGAGGGCCCTGCCATCTCCTTGGTTCCAGAGCCTTTACAGCCTTCTTCTCTGAAGTGGCCAGTGAGGTGGGGAACGGGGCAGGTCATTCATGTCCGTAGGTCTATTGCTTTTCTCTGCTCAGAAAGTTCTGATCTCTTCCCTTTACCTCCTCATCTGTCCCCTGTCCTAGTCCTGGGGTGAAGGCAAAGCTGGGGTTCTTATAGTGGTAACCAGAGGAGTCAGCGTGTGTGGGACCATGCGGGGGTGGAGGGTGCTTTGCGACATCAGCATGGGTCCTGCCTGCCCTGCACTATTACCTTGTTCCTGTCAGAAGGGGGATTCCAGGCCTGCTCTGACCCCCCCATAAGGCCCTGTGCGAGGTGCCCCATCACCTGGAAGCCCGTGGTCCCTGCTGCGCTGCATGTTCAGAGCTGCCAAATCCAGCCCGATCCTTCTCACTTGCCGAAACAGTTTGTCCCGGAGCTCATCCACCAGCATGGAATCTTGCCGGTTCAGCTTGGCTGGGGTGGCCATGAGACCTCGGAGGATAGGGTCGATGCCACCTGGGGTCACCAAACAAAAGCGTTGACCAGCCTTTTAGAAGCTCCTGATACCAAGATACCAAGATACCAAAATACCATGATACCAAGCCAGCAAGTGGGGCTCCTTGCAGGTCCGCTCTGACATAAGTCTGCCCTGCCCCCTCAGGAGGTTGAGATAGGACAATCACAAGTTCAAGGCCAGCCTGGCCTACTTTTAGTAGAGCCCTTATATAAAATTTAAAAAGTAAAAGGGGAGGGGAAATAGTTTAACGGTAGATCACTTGCCTAGCACGCACGAGGCCTGGGTTTAATTCCCAGTGCGTGAGGCAAGAAAGAGGGGGACTCCTCTTTTAGGGCATAAGAGACTCGTTCATAGCTGTGGCCTTTCCACTATCCCAAGGAGGCATTTGCAGAGTCTGGACCAGGAGACAACAGCCCATCTGGGGAAGGGGTGCTTGGATCCTCCCCACCCCTCCTCCTCGCCTTTGGGAAACCCGGTCACCTTCATGTACAATCCGCCAGCTGGCGAAGAACACAGAGCTAAGTGGAACGTGGGAGTTGGGTGCTGAGGCCCGGTACTGCCTGTCCAAGCGGAACATGAAGGGCTGGAGCATGGTGTGGCCAAAGCGGAAGGCCAGGGTGAAAACATTGGCTACACGAGGGTCCACATTGGAGCAGTACCCTCGGTACGGACCCAAGGTTCTTCTGATGCGGGCCTTGCCCAGAACCAGAGGTAGGAAGTCTCGGTAGGTGATGATCTGGAAGAGATGGAACGGCGGTAGCTTCCTGAGTGGCCTGTGGCCCTCCCTTTCCTCTGCTGTTCAAAAGGCTCCTCAGGCACACTAGTGATGATTGTCATTGTGTCAAGTGTGGCAGCATTAATCTCCCACTGGAGCATGAGATACTGAACTCCAAAGAAATGTCATGGATGGGGTCCCAGTCAATATTGGAACCAGGGGTAGAGATGCACCCCAAGCATCCAGACTCAGCAGCCTTAGGGTACATCCTCAAAGCCATGTTCTTGAAGGTTGGGAACCGCTCCCTCAGAGTCTGGGCCCCCTACCTGGACCATGGCACCCACGATCTTCCGGGCTTCGTTGTACAGCTTGTCTCCACTCCAGTGGGGATTTAGGCGCCTCAGCTCGGTGGCTAGGCGATTGTGTTCTCTCACAAACAGCGTGTGCAAGGCCGCCAGTTTAGGGGTTTCACTTGACCGGGTGTCACCTTGAAAAAGTTCAAGATTATAAGAGACTCTTTTGGTAAGGGAAGACTGAGGTCTGGGACCCAGAGGCCAGGCGAGGCCAGCTTCCTGAGGCTATGCTTCCTTCTGAGCTGTCTCCTGCGGCTACCAACAGTGACAGTCCTTCCTCCCCAGGACAGAGAGCACAGGGGGCTTCTGGGTCCCTACGGGGCTAGACCAGGTTAGAACTAGGTGAGGCACACAGGGCAGATGCTGCTCTTCTTGCCGGGTGATCCTCTTCTACAAGACCAGATCTGTAGCCCAGATCACACCCTGTAGGGAGATGGCCCTGGGAGCCATGACCTCAAGGCTACAAGCCCCTGTCTGCATCTGTTTCTCCACCAAGGGCTCTCCTGGTTCCCATATTTAAATTTGATATCCTGCTGCTCTTCCAAGGCGTCAAGAGGGAGTGGGCACCTTGGGCAGAGCACGTTTCTGTACCCAGACCTCTCCCACAGGCATGCAAGGACAGCACGTTCAGTCACCCAATGGCTTGACACCCAGCCCCAGTCTTGTTTAGGCGAAGCTTCTGGAGACCTCTGGGGAAGGGACATGCTGCTCCCCCAGAATATATAGTTGTGCACTCCTTCTATCGTGAGGTTTAGTTAAGCAGTGAGGCGGAATGGACGGAGCAGAGACTCAGGCACCACAGTGGCTTTGTCCCAGTATTGGCTCGGCCCACAGAGCGCTGCTCTCTGGAGCGCAGCCGTCTTTCCTCAGCCTCAGCCTTGGATCTGTAAATAGAGGGCGATACTTCTCTCCTTCCAGGGCTGCTGTGAAGTTCAGGGATGGCCCAGAAGTGATTCCTGCCCTGATCCTTACCACACAGGAAAGCTGGGGCAAGGGCTATGAATAACACACACACTAAATATCGGGAGGGAGGGACGGCATAAATGCAGAACTGTGTAACAAGAAGGGAGGCACAAAACACAAACACACACACACACCACCAGCCTAAAGGAGAAAAAAATTGACATTCAGACGAGTCAGTGTCCTCTTTTGGGTCTCAGGACCGTGACTAGGAGCAATGAGCAGATACTTATGGGAACCACTCCTATAGCTGGCTGGAGTGACATTCAGGTAATGAGAGCCTTGTCACTGGAGACAGTGAAGCAGGGACACCTGGTCACAGCCAAGGCATAGGCACTTCCCATGTCTAGGTTTCCCAATGACTACACAGATCTGTACCTAAGGCCCATGCTGAGGGTCTCTGTCCTGTAGGTGTCCTGAGGCTGTCACTAATGTCTCCTCACCACACCCCATCACGCCCCTCCATCCTGCAGACTGACCTGCCAGGAAGCAGGGGATGCGCACAGAGCGGTTCGTCAGGAGACAGGGGTCCTCATGCAGGTTGTCGAAAGGCAGTAGGGCTCGGCCATTGTCCTGGAATTGCTGGTTAGTGGCCAGCAGCCCCAGGAAGTTGGTGCGATTTCGGAGCCGCAGGGCGAGGGACACCTCGCTGCCGTACACCATGCTGGCGTCCACGAAGGATGTAAGCGCATTGATCTGGTTGCGGACTTTGTTCTTGTTTTTGGGGCACGCCGGGGCAGAGCGGAAGAAAGGGATGCAGTCACGCTGGTTCTTGATGCGGGGATCATTGGGTGGTATCTAGGGTGAAGCGCTCTCAGTGACTCGGGGGCCCCTCGGTAGCCGGTTCACTAATCTGGGGTATCCCCAATTCAACTCTGACATTGCTCGAAACTTCCCTGCTCCAGGAAGCCCTCCAAGACTCACCCAGACCCGAACTTGGTGCCTGCTAGGCACGTGCTCTACTTCTGAGATGAAACCCTACCCTCGATGAAACGTTTAAAATGATGAAGAGTTTCATCTGACTGGAGGAGAGACTGAGCCTCCGAGAGACAAACTGTTACACACGCAGTTAAGCAACGCTCAGTGGAGGCTGCACCTGCTGGGCCTCCAAATGCTAAGACTGCGCTGTAAAAACTGCACTGTAGAAAGCTCCACAGAGGAGGCACCCTCTGCGGAGGGGTTGGTAATTATACAGCCCCTTCTGAGTGCCTCCCTTCCCACTGCAAGCAAGCAACCCTGTAGCTGAATGTGTGTTTGAGCGTGTGTGAATGTGTGTATGAATACGTTTGAGTGTGTATGTGTGTGTGAATGTCTGTGTTTGAGCCTGTGGATATACTTGTGCTGCTCCCTTCCCAAAAGCGAATCAACTTCCTGAATTCTGTATTTTTTCACCCAGTACCCTACAGTGATCCTTGCTTGGAAGAAGACCCTGCTAACAGCCCCAAAACAGGAGTTGGCAAGAATTTCAGGGTTCTTGGACCGCGCCAACCCAGGAAGAAAGAGTTTCTAATAGTTTCTAAAAGTAGGGCTCAGAGGTGTTGTGGATAGCCCTGGGCTTGTATTTTGATGCTAATTCCACTCTTCGCAGGGGCTGCAGATGAGGAGTTGCCTTGGGAACCTTCTCCCCACCTTAACTTTTCAAATAAAGGCTTGAGCCAATCATTGGGCAGGAGGAGGGGGAGGAACTGAGAGTTTGGGGGAGGAGAAAAGGGAAGGGGGAGGAGCTACGGAGGATCAATAGGACAGAGAGGAGCTAGGAGGGATCATCTGAGAGGCTGGAGAGAGAGAAGCTCGTGGCCTGGAGAAACTGCAAATTATATGGGGTAAAATAGATGGAAATAAAGTAGTGTAGTGGGAGATCTGCCCAATCTAGGCTTATAGCTTATATTGTTAACGATTGAGATTTCTTTTACCGGGGAATTGGGTTGGAAACAAAGTAGCAACACAGAGGTCTCCTCTGCTGGAGTCAGTCCAATGGGTCAAGGCCTGTCTCATATATCTCCTCCATGAAACTCCAATAGAGCCCACCCCTCCCCCACCCCTCCGCCATGCACCACAGAGGCAGCTGTGGTCTCTTATTTCTCCCAGGTATGGGAGAAAATATGGAGCTTATTTCTCCCAAATTCTCTGGCACCCATCTTTCTGGGCTGGAAGCTACCCCTAGAAGGTTGGCTGAGGGACCTTGATGGGGAAGCAGGGAGGCAGCTGGGCACAGGTCTTCTCACAGTCCACGCCCATGTTGAAGGCCACTCTGGCTGGGGACTCTGGAGAGAAGTCCAAGTCGTGGTCGATGAATTGACCCCACTGCATGAACATGAGGGCCCGGCCCCGGTCTGACGTCAGCTTCTTGCTGGGGAAGCGCACAATCTGATTGGACACAGCCCGGACCTGGTAGGGAAGTACAGTGGGCATGGGTCAAGACCAACCGGGACTTAGGGAGTGCCAGTTCTTGCCAGAGCTGTCTGTCTCCCACCCACCCCCTCCTCCTGGTTCTTTTTCTGTTCTTAGAGATGCAGCCCGGATGGTCTGCCGGCTCTGCCTGAAGTTTCTGGTGGCACAAGCCTATAATCCCAGGATTTGGGAGGTTGAGGCAGGAGGATTGTAAATTCAGGGCCAGTCTGTTAAATCATGAGTTACATGCCAATCTGAACTACACAGAAAGATCATAGTGTGAGGGGGCTGGTCTAGATCAGCACATTCCCCCTACCAGCTGTTCCAGCGAGATAAACATATCAGTATGTAGACAGATTATAGAACTGGTGGTCTTCAGAAACAGGACTGATTTCAAGGTGACAGATAATAGAGATCTGGGTTGAAAGATGGAAGGAGCTGGGCGGTGGTAGCACACACCTGTAATCCCAGCATTTGGGGGCAGAGGTAGGTGGATTTCTGAGTTCGAAGCCAGCCTGGTCTACAGAGTGAGTTCCAGTCTACAGAGTGAGTTCCAGGACAGCCAGGGCTATACAGAGAAACCCTATCTCGAAAAAACCAAATCCAAAAAAAAAAAAAGAAAGAAAGAAAGAAAGAAAGACGGACAGATCAGTCAGATAAAATTTAACATTCATATTAAGGCAGGCAGGGAATTGTTATATTAACATATCAAAAGAAAGATGATATTATAAGATTACAAATCATGGACGCATAGGTGCATGGTTCTTTATATTTAGCAAGATACTTTGACCTGAACATGGAGTCTCATGGCTAAGATCCCAGCCCTAGGAAGCAGAGGCAGGAAGATAGCTATGAGTTTGAGATCAGCCTGGGTGGCATCCTAAATTTGGACCAGTCTAGATTATAGACTCAAAACACAAAACAGAGGGACTGGAGGATGACTTAGTGGGTAAGAATACTTGCTGTGACCTGAATTCAAATCCCTAGGACCTACATAGACCAAGCATTGCTACGCATGCCTGAAGCCCACGCACTGAGGGCAGAGACAGGCCGGTCCCAGACGCTCACTGGCCAGCCAGCTTCCCTGAAGCAGCAAGCTTCAGGATGGGTCAGAGACCTTGTCACAAAAACCATGATGGTGGCAATCAGCAAAGGAAGACACCCAGGGTCTTCCTCTGAACCCCACACGCCTGTGCATGCCTGTACACACATGTGACACAGATGCACGTGCGCAGACACATGCACAGGCACATACATACATACATGGGGTGAGGGGAGAGAGAGAAGGGAAGGGAAAGGAAGGAGGAATATATAGAGATGGGGAGAGGTGCTTTGACACCTGTCCTCTCACGAGAACAATGAAGCAACTCTATCCCATAGTAGGTAGCATTAAGGGACCATGGTCTATACAGCCAAGGGCTTCACTTTCATTCCCACAAGCTCTAGATTTTTCTATTCACAGGTGAAGGAACTGGGCTCAGAAGGGAAGTATATTATTCTCTACCCACAGTCGCTCAGCCAGTCAGGGGGAGGAAAGCCCAGAGCCTAGCCTTTCCTGTAGCAGCTCAGGGCTGTTTTTACTTTCTGTATTTGAAAGAGAGTGAGCATTTTCTAGACCCTTCCCTCCGACTCACAAGAGGAAGGGGGAAGCCATGGCGCCTCTTGCCAGGGGTCCAGCCGAAGGGGAGAGACCTGTGGTCTTCATACTCAGCTGGCAGCCAGCGGGCCAGGGCCTGGTTGGAGGCTCCCAGCCAGGGTCTCTTCCTGGGGTAATGAAGAGGTGGGTGTTAGTAGGGTTCAGGGCCTGAAGGTGGGTGCAGGGCAGAGGCAGGGCACCCACACTCACTTGTTGTTGCATCTCCCTGTTATAGTTCGGTACTTGTTGCTGCACCTCTCAGCCTGGTCTTGGAGCGCACAGCCACTGGCCTGGGACAGCAGGCGCAGCTGCGGTTCTGTGAGCACATCTAGGGAGGAGGGAGGCAGGGTTCTGAGTCCAGAGTCCTGTCTTTTACCTGGGCTGTTCAGTTCCACCCCTTTATCATCTCTAACATCCCCTAGGCTTCCTACCCCACCTCCCACATCTGACTTTCCTCCAATCCCAGGCTAGGGCAGGCCTTAGGAGCTCAGCGGGGGGGGGGGGGGGGGGGGGGGGGAGGGGAACGGAGTACCAGTGACATTGAAGGGTCTGGATCCCTGTGGCTGAAGCTTCTCTTCTAGGAGCCCCAAGGCCACATGCATATAATCAGCAGCCTGAACAACTCTTCTGGTGGCTGCTACTGGCTGTTTGAAGTAGGCCAGGAGGTCCATGGGGCTGGCCAAGCCACTGCGAAGACGCTGTGTGATGCTGTCCCAAAAGGGAGGAGAAAGAAGGGGCTGGAGAGGGTGCAAGCTACCGTGATCCTCAGCCTAGCAGGAAGACCCATGGTGCTCAGCGGTTCAGGCTGGATAAGATGATTTTGCCAAGAGCCCATTCTCCCCTGCTGGCCTCCCGAGTCCCAGGCCCACCTCTTCTGTGTGCGATTGTAGGCCGTGTCTACCAGCAGCTTAGCCTCTGCCATGCAGTCCCGGAGGACCGAATTCTCCACTGGACTCTGGGAAGCTGTTCAAAAGGATGGAGACTCAGTATTCAAGGGAGCCACAGATTCCCTGTGTCCAAGCGTTTTCCCTCCACATCCTTGCGTTAGACCACTCTTCTGCCTTTGGTACCTAAGAGTCTCCTTCCTACCTGGGGCAGTGCCCTCAATGTGTTGGGTGAGGGCGAATGTGGCTAAGGCCCCTACTAGGGCCAGCAGCGGCAGCATCATGCAAGCAGAACCCGCGACAGCTGAGCGGGCAAGCAATACCCACGGACGCCACGGAAGTGAGCGTTCAATTCCTCTCTCCCCTAGAGGCCCTGAGATGGTTTCTTTCTGCCTACTCCTGGAAGGAACTGGGAGACTTTATATCCTATCCTGGGGTAGAGGGGGCGGGACTTTGCCGCCAGAAGCCCAGCCCCTGAGGCGGAGCTCTGCAACCTCCCTCTGGTTTTCAGGGGCAGCCATGTGATTGAAACACCCCCATTCCTACTTTACCAACTCACCAGAACGGGGTCTCCCCTCACCACCATCACCTCATTCCACACCCACCTCCAGTCTTGGGTCCATGGATGCATTTCCCCCCACAGTCCAAAGCAGTGTGGAAGATGTAGGTGTCACCCAGTGAGTGATGAATGACCTTGGTACTGACAGGAACAGAGAGCTTGTCCCCATCACTAATTGTCACTCACTTCCAGACCTCACTTTCACATCTCTAAATCACGAGTTTGTGTGGATGTTTGGAAAGGCTCCTTTCCCCTCATATTCCTAATACTCAGAACAAGGATCCATTCAGTAGGCATTCATTAAATGTCTATAGAGGAATGAATCGTCAATAATTCAGTTCTCTCCTTATCTCCTTAGGGTCTCCTTAGGGTCAGGGGACACCTGGGGTCATGGTAAAGTGTCACAGGTAGAACTCACAACTAGTGAACCGCTGGAAGCATCTTCCCAGAGCTCAAGGCCCACTGTGGCTCTGGGCGTGCCCTGGACTCTTTGTCAGTGCCCAGCAGTGGTGGGTTTACGGTGGGCTCCCACTCGCTTGACTAAAAGCGCTGCTCTGGGCCAGACTGACCGGAGTCTCAGTCTGGCTCTTTCACAGACAGTGAGATCTTGGGCAGAATTCAATTCAGTCGGCCCAGCCCCTTCACACCTCCAAGCCTTTCCTCCTGACAGGCCCTGTGCCCGGAACCAGCCTATCCCAGTCCCTTCAGGTGAGCATGTCCTTCCTCGGTGCAGACTCTGCACCTCCTAGATCTCAGGAGACTCTTCCCGGGCTCTTTGACCCCTGCCCCACTTCAACCCGCACAGTGCCTTGCCCTGCCCCTCCTCCCACATCAGTGCTCCCTCCTTTGTCATCGGCCACAACAGTTGCTCCTGAAACAGCCACTTTGCTTCAGCAACTCCTTTCACAAGCTCCTGTTGGCAAGGCCTCCCTTATCTTATCTCCCATCTTTAACAGAGGCCCGATCCTGTGTGCCAAGGGATTAAAAGTTACAAGGAAGGATGAAAGTCTACAAGATCTCCTGTTGACACCCTGCTAGACCTGTTTCCAAGCTTATGAGCCAGAAGTTTATGATCCCAAGAGACTTTAAACCACACCATGCACAGCTGAGCTTCCTTCCCTCCTTCCAGATGCCCCAGGCTAGAGCTAGGATGCCCTCCTTCCAGGGACCCCATACCCTATAGAGGTCTGCTCTCCCCCACAAGGGTCTGCTCTCCCCCACAAGGGTCTGCTCTCCCCCACAAGGGTCTGCTCTCCCCCACAAGGGTCTGCTCTCCCCCACAGGGGTCATTAGTTCTTTAGCAGCAGGCCGTTAGTGAGAGTGGTTGTAGTGATGGGCTACAGTGGGCTTGGAGGATGAGCTAGGGACAGAGCCCTGGGCTCTAGATCCAGTCCTATCTGCAATATTGCTCATATTCGGCTATCTTAACAATTTAGGCTTATTGACTGCTCAGTCTGATTAGCCTGAGACCCTGAGGGATCCTACACAGTCTGACTACGGAAAGCAGGTTCTAAAGCTGGCCCTTGGGTCTGGACTTTAGTGGTTAAAGCTCACAGCAGGAGACTGAAGAAGTAAGGCCTGTCACATTGCTCTCTGAGGAACCCACTGAGAGCAGCTCAAAGAACTCCTGATACAATCCCATCATCCCGTTACGCAAGCCACTGGGCCCAAAGGCCTTCTCCCCACAGTGCAGGTTTCCCCTAGCCAACCTGTAGAGCACGCAACATGCTACCACAGTGCCTCGCACAGCAGTGCACTGAAGAAGCCTCTTCCTTCTATCTATCTTATTGTTGTTTCTTCGTTACCTTTACACTGGGCTGTCCCCTCAGGCAGCCATTGGCTTCAGCTTGGAAGCAGGGGCCAAGAATGCAAAAGCTTTGGATCCTTCAGGGCTAGATCTCTAAAAGGGAGGCCTCCAAAATGAAGGTGTTGGCTCCTGGTTCTGGGGCTGGGGGCACTGGGACAAAATGAAGCAATGGAGCCCTGGACGAGGTGAGGGGCCATCCGGCCTCACCAAGGTGGCCTTCCACTAAGGGACAGGTCTGACAGACAGGCAGGGTCCACACATGCTCATGGTAGTCAGTTCTGACATTGATTTTCTTCTGTAGTCGAAGGGACTGGAAGGGACCAGAGGAGGAGTGTAGGTGAAGACCGTGGGTCCCCATGCCTCCCCCGTGGCCCTAGCTCCCAGCACCTCATGGGGGACATTTTCCTTGTAGCTAAGTTTGGTCCAGTAGCAAGTAAATGGGTCAGATACTAGGTCGTCCTTCAGTGTCCTCCTCTACCCGTTAAAATAATTTTGAATGACACTCATTAAATGAAACAAATAATAATGGCCAGAAATGTGTGGAGGTTTTCTTTTATTGATCTTAATGTATATAATCATGCAGTGAAATATATATGTATGTATGTGTGTGTGTATATATATGTATGTATATGTGTATGTATGTGTGTATATAAATATATATGTATTATATATATGCAATATATATATATGTATATTAGCTGAAAGACTGGAGTTCAAGGTCTGTCTCAGCTACACAGGAAGTTTGAGGTCAGTCTAAAATGCACAGTCTAAAACGCTGCCATCCTAGCACTCGGGAGACTGATGCAGTAAGGGTTGACCCTGCGCTACACAGCAGGGGCATCCCCAAAACAGACAAACAGGCGGTTAAAGAGAAGCAGCAGCTCAGTCTTGAAGGCATAAATAAACAGGTAAAATTTCATCTGTGAAGTAAATGGTGCGTGAAGATACTGTGTCCAGGGCTAGAGCGATAGCTCAGTGGTTTAGAGCACGCTCTGCTCTTCCAGAGGACGCAGATTCTGTTCCCAGCACCTACATTCAACAGCTCCCAGGCTTGTAACTCCAGCCCCAGGGGATCCATTGGCCTTCTCTAGATTCCCAGGGCGCCTGCACTCAGATGTGTGTATATATACAAGAAATTAAAAATTAATAAAAATAAATCTTTTTAAAAGATACCGTTTTCACACACCGTTTTAAACTTGAATGTTATATTAATTAAAATGCCAGCCTTCATATAGAGCAACAGAATTAAAAGGAAATCAAATTCTATTTCTTCCAACTTTATAAGTACCGTGAATGATTTATATCAACTATTTTTTGTTTTTGTTTGGGACGGGGTTTCATGTAGCTCAGGCTAGCTTCAAACTTGCTATGAACCTTGAACTTTGGCTCCTCCTAACCACTCCTACCCAGTGCTGGGGTGACAGGCATATACCACCCCGACCCGACCCGCAGTTCGTGTGGTGCCAGGGCTTGGCAGAACCTTGTGCGCGCTAAGCAAGCGCTCTTCAGCTGAGTGACGACCTCAGACAAACGAAACGTGGAGATGCAAACGCGCACAGCTTAGTCCTTGCTCTTGAAGGAAATGCGCACGGAGGAGGCAGCCATTGTATAACTGGGAATTTCCTAAATTAACCACAGTTCTTATGCGCAATAAAAAACCACTAACATGAACTCACGGGGTTTATTAAAGTTAAACAGTATTCGTAGCGATTACTTAGCGTACAGAGGGGGCACAAACCGCACTTGGGGAGGAGAATTTTATTGATTGTTCAGCGTAACAACGGCAGAGTGGTCCTCAGGAGTCACCTGACCCTGTGTAATGGCTCCCTGGAAGGTCATGGAATCCCTTAGCTTCTGTGCTAAGGGTGAACAGCTCTGCTCCGTCATTAGTGGCAAGACAGGAGGCTTTCTATTCCCTCTGCAACCTATATCCCTCCACAACCCACCCCTCCATGTATTTTGAGTCAATGGAGAAAGAGAAGAGGGGCTCACTGGGCTCTGAGCACCCGGGAGGGGAAGGGGCTCTTTACAAGTTGTCCTAGGGGTGCACAGTGATCTGGTCACTCTGAAGAGCAGCAGGAGCCCTGATGCTTCCACACCTCCTCTAGCCTCCACTATCAGTCCTCCCCACCACCCACCACACCCCAGCCTCAATGGACGCACCTTTCCCCCCCACTTCTAGGTCCACACGCACACCCTGTTGCCAGAATAACTCCACTCATTTTACCCTAACCTCGTCCAGGGGGCCTTCCATTGGCTATTTCCTGCTCGGATGACCCTCTTGGATCTATTGGGCACCCTACAATGATGTTTCTCAGCACATATTGAACTTTACCAAAGGAATGACGTCACCACGTTCATCGGTCCATCTTCTGGATGAGTGGGAGAAGAGTCTCCATACTTGATCTCTGTGGTGTGTATTCAGCACCCGGCAGAGGCCTGGGCCAGGTCCCCAGAAGGGAGCAAGACGCTTTCTTGCTTAACCCCCTAAATCTACTCTAGCAAGGAAAATATATCCCTTCCCTGATCTAGTTGGGATTTTTCCAATCATCTTCCTTCTCCAGGGGGCAGTTAGACTATAGATCCAGGGTAGAGGGCAGAGCCTGTGCCAGCAGAGGAAAAAGAGGGTGTGCTGACCACTAAGAGCAGGGTGCATGCTGTGGGCAGCCATAGGGATACCCCACAGGGCTGCCTGTCTATGAGGCTGGTGTGACCTCTTCCCACAGCAAGTGGAGCCCAGAACCTGCTTCTGGGGTACATAAGTTTCCTTCCCAGGCATGCCTGGGCCACAGGCTTGGGAATCTCACAGGCAAGCACTTCCTCCGAAAGGGAAGGGGCTGAAAAAAAAAAAAAAACAGTAAGGCTGAGCCACTCAGGACCTAGCAGAAGGGCCACACTTAGGGCAGGGATGATACCCAAGGCTGTATTCCATGCCCAGCACTGAGGGGAAAGCAGAGGAAGAGAAGGAGGAGGGGGAGGAAAGGAAGGAGGACGTGGAAGAAGAGATTACTGTTTTGGGGTAACAAGGCTTCTAGGAGTGCTGGGGATGTGGAGCCCTGATTGCTCAGCGCCTCAATGGCTTGCTTGGGCTGCCTGCTTCCCTCCTCCATCTCAGGCAGTGAGACTGCGGGCCCTGGAGGGGCTGGTCCCCTGAGACTGCGGGCCCTGGAAGAACTGGTCTCCTGAGCCAAAAATTCAGCACCCGGGCTCTCCTGTTGTCTCATTCTGAGCCCCAGCAACTCCTTCTAAAGAAAGAGTCATATGGGGGAAGGGGGTCACATGGGGGAGGGAGCACATGGGGGAGGGGGTCACATGGGAGAGGTCACATGGGGGAGGGGGTCACATGGGGGAGGGGGGGTCACATGGGGGAGGGGGTCACATGGGGGAGGGGGGTCACATGGGGAGGGGGCCACATGGGGGAGGGGGTCACATGGGAGAGGGAGTCACATGGGGGAGGGGGACACATGGGAGAGGGGGGGTCACATGGGAGAGGTCACATGGGGGAGGGGGTCACATGGGGGAGGGGGTCACATGGAAGGGGGGTGACACAGCCCTGGCTCCTGCCTCACCTTCAGGGGAAGCCTCCTATTCCTCTGCTATCTAAACGCACTGGCTTTCAGCTTCATAGCAAAGTCTACCAGTCTCTTCCAGACACAAATCGCAAGCCCCAGAGGCTCTTTTTCTCAGCCTGGCTGACTCCCACTGAGTGCCCAGGTCCCACCCGTCCACAGGAAATCCTCCTCCTTCCAAGACGTAGCAGGCTTAGGCCCTCTGGCTCTTAGTCTCACAGTTTCTTTCTAAACTTCATCCTGTGCTAACGAATTAAATATGCTCCTCAAGTTCCACACAGTTTCACAGTTAAGGCTCTTGCTCACGGCAGCCTCATACCTAAACATGCCTGGCAGGCCTGCATAGGGTTGATGGACCATATGTGTCTGCCGTGACCTTGCTGCCATGGCTGTTGGCTCAGGAGATGGATTTGTGTCAGGACCCAGTGCCAGTGAGTGGTGAGGGCCATTATACTCCCTGGTCCAGACTAGCTGTGGGTCACTGGATGCTGTGGTAGACCAGGCCCTGGACCATGAGGACAGCCTCCTTCTCAGGAATCTTAAGTGACAGCACTGGAGAACCTCCCCACCCATCCTCCCTGGGCAGTCTGAAACCTCAGTCTTCTGCAATCACTTTCACAAGAACTGTCTACCCGTCACAGTGGAACTGCTGGCCACAGGCCTGATTGGATCTCTTTATCTGCTCTGCTCCAACTGCCCCATTAAGACAGGGGACACAGCAAGGCTCGGGCTTGGCAGGCCCACCCTTGCCCCCAGGGGTTCTTTGGAAAGGGGATTATTGGTCCTAGTGACACTTTGAGAACACTGAGATGTGCAAGGGAAAGGGGCTTACCTAAGCCTTAGTGGCAGAATGTTGCCAGAGGCCGGTGTGTGTGTGTGTGTGTGTGTGTGTGTGTGTGTGTGTGTGTGTGTGTGTGTGTGTAAAAAGACAGCTCTGAGCTCTCCGCCTTTACTTATCAAGTCCAAAAGTGCAGCTTGGGGCTCTGGAGAGCTGACCTGGAAGTCGAGCACTATTCCCACTTCCTTCCATCATGGCCTGATCCACCTGTGTGGCTTTGAGCAGGAACTTGACCTCTCTGGACTGCTGATCACGTCAGCAAAAGGCAGAAGGTTCAGTACTAGTTCTGCAGCTGGTCTGGAGAGACGTTCCCTACACTGCCTCCTGGGTAAGGATGGCGTAGGCTGGCTGTTCAGCTTGTGGAGAAAGAAGGCCCCCAGCAGAGGGGTTGGTGGGAATCTGAGAGGGGAGCCTGCATCCTCCTCGGCTCCCCTGGGCTCACACGTGTTTAATAAAGGACCAGCATAGGGTGAGGGAGAGCTTGCTGCTTGGACAGGAGGACCCAAGTTTGTCCTAGAAACCACCTGAGAAGCTAGGCACTGAGGTCTGGACAGAGGGCTCCTCGAGATAAGAGCACTTGCTGCCCTCACAGAAGGCCCAAGTCAGTGTCCTAGTGCCCATGTCAGAACCACCTGTAACTCTAATTCCAGGGAATCTGGTGCCCTCTATGGATACCAGGCACACCATGACGAACGTACATATGTGCAGGCACTCACTTAAAAAAAAAAAAAAAAAAAAAAAAAAAGGATCCCTCTACATGGCCCTGGCTGTCCCAGAACTTACCACATAGAACTACCTACCCCTGCATCACAAGTGCTGGGATTGAAAATGTGTCCCACCATGCCTAGTAGCTACACACACATTTAAATTTTTTTGTTTTATATGGTTTTTGTTTTGTTTTGAGACTGGGTTTCTCTGTGTAGCCCTGGCTGTCCTGGAACTCTCTGTAGACCAGGCTATGCTGGCCTGGAACTTGGAGATTGACCTGCCTCTGTTTCCCAAGTGCTGAGATTCAAAGTGTGTGCCAGTATCGCCAGGAGAGGCAGCACCCCAGTGTTGGGGAGGAAGAGGCTGGAGTATCCCCTGCAGTACAATGGCCGCTGGACCTAATCAACAAGTCCTAAGTCCTAATGAAAACATTTGGCTTATCTCAAAAACAAAGTGAGGGAGCTCCTAGCCCCCACATCAGGCAGTTCACAACTGCCTGTAACCCCAACTCTGGGAGCTCTTGAGCCCTCTATTGGTCTTAATAGTAGACTTCCCTCACATGCACAGATTCACAATTTATTTTATTTTATTTTTTTAAAGAACTAAAGCAAGATTGACAGTGTCTGAGAAAAAATGATCAGGGTTGACATCTGGCCCTTACACATCCACCCCCTACACACACACACACACACACACACACACACTCCAGTGCACACATACAACCAACACAGTTCCTCTATAAGAAAAGGCCCACAGTTGGGCATTTTTGCATTTTAGCAATTCAAAACATATAAAATCATGAATGTCAGAGCCAGAATGTAAAGTACCAGTTTTATCAGGAAAGGATGTGGGGATTGCAAACCGGCCTGCATTTTGCTCTCCAGGCGGCATTCTCTGGGCTCTCTGAGTTACATCAGTCCCATAAAGGAGGAACCTTTGTCTAATTTCCACGAAACCCTCAAACATGTCCCACCACCACACTAAGTGACAGTCAAATTTTAATTTAATTTCTCAGCTTCTGCTGAGAGGCATGGAGTGGAGTTTAATCTGATATACAAGGTCACCCCACAGCCTTTCAGAGATAAACTGGAGGCTGAGCGCCCCAGCTCCATATCAAATCATAGCATTTGAGAATCTAGAGAAGAGGCGGGGTCCAGAGAGTCACGTTGGAGCCCCTCCTGGTCTTCGGAGCTTCTTTGTTAGCCCAAGGGAGGGATGAACCATTTCCCTTTTTCCATATTCCTACACCAACACAGGCAGTGGATGCTGCGAAGACAGAGGAGGCTGAGTGAGAGCAGACCCCTCCCCACAGTCACCCTGAGACACCTGGACCACCCGATTCTGATTTCTCTTCCAACTTTCTCAGTTCTCTTGGTATCATGAATTACACATACTCTGTAGTAGACCACACTGATACACACAAACACACACGCATATACACACATGCATGTATACACACATACACACATACACACATGCACACATGTACATATACATGCATGTACACACATGCACACATACATACAACATCCATATTCATGCACACATATACATACCACACACATATACAGACATACACACATACACACATACATACACATGTGTATGCATTCATACATACATACATACATACATACATACATAAACACACACACACACTGACCTAATAGTTGAGAAACACTATTTCAAGGAGTAGACTTGGAGTAGCTGAGGTCTTAGGGATTTCAGTGTACAGTCCTTGGCTCTGCTGGTTCTGGTCCCAGGACGAGGCAGAATGTCATGGCAGTGAGAGTGGAGTGTGCTGGGAGAGGTTCTTTAGACCTGGTGGCTGCCAGGGAGTGGGGAAAGGGCTACACATGAGATAGAACTGTCAAAGGCACATCTACGAGGCCCTTCTCCCTACATGCAGGCTCACCCTCTTACGGTTGTCAGAAACTCCCAAATAGTGCTACTGAGCATTGAACACTTGAGCCAGGCTGTGGGAAAGGGCAGTGTTCATAACCAGAATACAAGTAACACACACACACACACACACACACACACACACACACACGCATACAGAGACAGACAGACAGAGCAAGTTTTGAAGAGACAAAGCACGTGCATACATTTCCCAGGGACTATTTTATCAGACATCATTGAGAATTGCTAGGGTGTGATGCTAAGGAAGTGTTTTGCATTTTTATTGTTGCTTGTGAATTCTCCAGAGAAAATGACTCCCCTTTGACTTGCAGGAGACACCCTGGCCTGCTTACGTTGTGCCCTGCATCTGTCAGGAGCACATCCAGGGCAGGAGTCTGACTGCCCAGGTGTCCTCCTTCCTCACAGTGGTGCCATTGGGTGGTGTCACTCAAAGGATGGTCTTCTCGCTGCTTTGCTTTCAAGGTGGGCAGTATTGAGAGGATCTCAAACATTTGTCTCTGTTTTCATCCCAGCTCCCTCAACTCTTGCTCTGGGGACCTACTGGGTATTCTGCCATGGATACCACCACAAGTATCCCCTGGGTTACCTTGGTTCTTGAGGCTCCTGACCAAGGGTAGAATAGTCTTTCTTCCTTGCATTAGCCAAAACAGAACCAGGAACTTTCCAAATGAAGCCATAGTAAAAAATAAAAATAAAAATAAAACATAATGGAATGAGTACATTTTAGACACTCAAAATAAACACTTGCTCAATGAACGGGTACAACGCACGAGTGTCAGGCACAACTAAAGATGAAAGGATTGTGTGGTGCCATTTAAGGGATGCTCTTCTCGCTGCTTTTGTGGTAGACCATATTGAAGGTATCATCCCACATCCACCATCAATCTCTTGGAACAACCTCCTTCCACAACCTGAAGGGGAACAGTGTAATGCCACACTGAACATCCCCCCCCCCCATGCCCCAGTCACTGGGGACATGAGGCCCAACCTCACTGTACTGGATAGCTTTATTTCAATGTGACACAAGCTATAGTCATTTGAGAAGAGGGATCCTCAATTGAGAAAATATCCCCACACAATCGGGCTCTGGGAACTCTATAGAGCATTCTTTTTTTTTTTTTTAAGCTACTTAAATGTTTTAATGCATTTGTGTACGTTTCCCTTGTACATACGTTTCTTTTCAAGGAGATAAAGAGCCATTGTGAAAAAAATATGGAACGCTTCACGAATTTGCGTGTCATCTTTGTGCAGGGGCCATGCTAATCTTCTCTGTATCATTCCAATTTTAGTATATATGCTGCCGAAGCGAGCACTAGATCATTCTTTAAATTAGTGATTGATTGGGAAAGGCCCAATCCATTGTGAGTGGGAC